>NC_092357.1:63002796-63258146 GCF_963676685.1 Mytilus edulis | reverse complement strand
ACATGAGCAACACAATGGGTGTCATACGTAGAGCAGGTACTAAATTAGACAAGGAGTTTGTGTGTACATGAGCAACACAATGGGTGTCATATGTAGAGCAGGTACTAAATTAGACAAGGAGTTTGTGTGTACATGAGCAACACAATGGGTGTCATACGTAGAGCAGGTACTAAATTAGACAAGGAGTTTGTGTGTACATGAGCAACACAATGGGTGTTATATGTAGAGCAGGTACTAAATTAGACAAGAAGTTTGTGTGTACATGAGCAACACAATGGGTGTCATATGTAGAGCAGGTACTAAATTAGACAAGGAGTTTGTGTGTACATGAGCAACACAATGGGTGTTATACGTTAAGCAGGTACTAAATTAGACAAGAAGTTTGTGTGTACATGAGCAACACAATGGGTGTCATACGTAGAGCAGGTACTAAATTAGACAAGGAGTTTGTGTGTACATGAGCAACACAATGGGTGTCATATGTAGAGCAGGTTCTAAATTAGACAAGAAGTTTGTGTGTACATGAGCAACACAATGGGTGTTATACGTTAAGCAGGTACTAAATTAGACAAGGAGTTTGTGTGTACATGAGCAACACAATGGGTGTCATACGTTAAGCAGGTACTAAATTAGACAAGGAGTTTGTGTGTACATGAGCAACACAATGGGTGTCATACGTTAAGCAGGTACTAAATTAGACAAGAAGTTTGTGTGTACATGAGCAACACAATGGGTGTTATACGTAGAGCAGGTACTAAATTAGACAAGGAGTTTGTGTGTACATGAGCAACACAATGGGTGTCATATGTAGAGCAGGTACTAAATTAGACAAGGAGGTTGTGTGTACATGAGCAACACAATGGGTGTCATACGTAGAGCAGGTACTAAATTAGACAAGGAGTTTGTGTGTACATGAGCAACACAATGGGTGTCATATGTAGAGCAGGTACTAAATTAGACAAGGAGTTTGTGTGTACATGAGCAACACAATGGGTGTTATACGTAGAGCAGGTACTAAATTAGACAAGAAGTTTGTGTGTACATGAGTAACACAATGGGTGTTATACGTTAAGCAGGTACTAAATTAGACAAGGAGTTTGTGTGTACATGAGCAACACAATGGGTGTCATACGTTAAGCAGGTACTAAATTAGACAAGAAGTTTGTGTGTACATGAGCAACACAATGGGTGTTATACGTTAAGCAGGTACTAAATTAGACAAGGAGTTTGTGTGTACATGAGCAACACAATGGGTGTCATATGTAGAGCAGGTACTAAATTAGACAAGAAGTTTGTGTGTACATGAGCAACACAATGGGTGTTATACGTAGAGCAGGTACTAAATTAGACAAGGAGTTTGTGTGTACATGAGCAACACAATGGGTGTCATACGTAGAGCAGGTACTAAATTAGACAAGGAGTTTGTGTGTACATGAGCAACACAATGGGTGTCATACGTAGAGCAGGTACTAAATTAGACAAGGAGTTTGTGTGTACATGAGCAACACAATGGGTGTCATATGTAGAGCAGGTACTAAATTAGACAAGAAGTTTGTGTGTACATGAGCAACACAATGGGTGTCATACGTAGAGCAGGTACTAAATTAGACAAGGAGTTTGTGTGTACATGAGCAACACAATGGGTGTCATATGTAGAGCAGGTACTAAATTAGACAAGAAGTTTGTGTGTACATGAGCAACACAATGGGTGTCATACGTAGAGCAGGTACTAAATTAGACAAGGAGTTTGTGTGTACATGAGCAACACAATGGGTGTTATATGTAGAGCAGGTACTAAATTAGACAAGAAGTTTGTGTGTACATGAGCAACACAATGGGTGTCATATGTAGAGCAGGTACTAAATTAGACAAGGAGTTTGTGTGTACATGAGCAACACAATGGGTGTTATACGTTAAGCAGGTACTAAATTAGACAAGAAGTTTGTGTGTACATGAGCAACACAATGGGTGTCATACGTAGAGCAGGTACTAAATTAGACAAGGAGTTTGTGTGTACATGAGCAACACAATGGGTGTCATATGTAGAGCAGGTTCTAAATTAGACAAGAAGTTTGTGTGTACATGAGCAACACAATGGGTGTCATATGTAGAGCAGGTTCTAAATTAGACAAGAAGTTTGTGTGTACATGAGCAACACAATGGGTGTCATACGTAGAGCAGGTACTAAATTAAACAAGGAGTTTGTGTGTACATGAGCAACACAATGGGTGTTATACGTTAAGCAGGTACTAAATTAGACAAGGATTTTGTGTGTACATGAGCAACACAATGGGTGTCATATGTAGAGCAGGTACTAAATTAGACAAGAAGTTTGTGTGTACATGAGCAACACAATGGGTGTCATACGTAGAGCAGGTACTAAATTAGACAAGGAGTTTGTGTGTACATGAGCAACACAATGGGTGTTATACGTTAAGCAGGTACTAAATTAGACAAGGAGTTTGTGTGTACATGAGCAACACAATGGGTGTCATATGTAGAGCAGGTACTAAATTAGACAAGAAGTTTGTGTGTACATGAGCAACACAATGGGTGTCATACGTTAAGCAGGTACTAAATTAGACAAGGAGTTTGTGTGTACATGAGCAACACAATGGGTGTTATACGTTAAGCAGGTACTAAATTAGACAAGGAGTTTGTGTGTACATGAGCAACACAATGGGTGTCATATGTAGAGCAGGTACTAAATTAGACAAGAAGTTTGTGTGTACATGAGCAACACAATGGGTGTCATACGTTAAGCAGGTACTAAATTAGACAAGGAGTTTGTGTGTACATGAGCAACACAATGGGTGTCATACGTAGAGCAGGTACTAAATTAGACAAGGAGTTTGTGTGTACATGAGCAACACAATGGGTGTTATATGTAGAGCAGGTACTAAATTAGACAAGAAGTTTGTGTGTACATGAGCAACACAATGGGTGTCATATGTAGAGCAGGTACTAAATTAGACAAGGAGTTTGTGTGTACATGAGCAACACAATGGGTGTCATATGTAGAGCAGGTACTAAATTAGACAAGAAGTTTGTGTGTACATGAGCAACACAATGGGTGTCATACGTTAAGCAGGTACTAAATTAGACAAGGAGTTTGTGTGTACATGAGCAACACAATGGGTGTCATACGTTAAGCAGGTACTAAATTAGACAAGAAGTTTGTGTGTACATGAGCAACACAATGGGTGTCATACGTTAAGCAGGTACTAAATTAGACAAGAAGTTTGTGTACATGAGCAACACAATGGGTGTCATATGTAGAGCAGGTACTAAATTAGACAAGAAGTTTGTGTGTACATGAGCAACACAATGGGTGTTATACGTTAAGCAGGTACTAAATTAGACAAGAAGTTTGTGTGTACATGAGCAACACAATGGGTGTCATATGTAGAGCAGGTACTAAATTAGACAAGGAGTTTGTGTGTACATGAGCAACACAATGGGTGTCATACGTTAAGCAGGTACTAAATTAGACAAGAAGTTTGTGTGTACATGAGCAACACAATGGGTGTCATACGTTAAGCAGGTACTAAATTAGACAAGAAGTTTGTGTGTACATGAGCAACACAATGGGTGTCATATGTAGAGCAGGTACTAAATTAGACAAGAAGTTTGTGTGTACATGAGCAACACAATGGGTGTTATACGTTAAGCAGGTACTAAATTAGACAAGAAGTTTGTGTGTACATGAGCAACACAATGGGTGTCATATGTAGAGCAGGTACTAAATTAGACAAGAAGTTTGTGTGTACATGAGCAACACAATGGGTGTCATACGTTAAGCAGGTACTAAATTAGACAAGAAGTTTGTGTGTACATGAGCAACACAATGGGTGTCATACGTAGAGCAGGTACTAAATTAGACAAGAAGTTTGTGTGTACATGAGCAACACAATGGGTGTCATACGTTAAGCAGGTACTAAATTAGACAAGAAGTTTGTGTGTACATGAGCAACACAATGGGTGTTATACGTTAAGCAGGTACTAAATTAGACAAGAAGTTTGTGTGTACATGAGCAACACAATGGGTGTCATACGTAGAGCAGGTACTAAATTAGACAAGGAGTTTGTGTGTACATGAGCAACACAATGGGTGTCATATGTAGAGCAGGTACTAAATTAGACAAGGAGTTTGTGTGTACATGAGCAACACAATGGGTGTCATACGTTAAGCAGGTACTAAATTAGACAAGGAGTTTGTGTGTACATGAGCAACACAATGGGTGTTATACGTTAAGCAGGTACTAAATTAGACAAGAAGTTTGTGTGTACATGAGCAACACAATGGGTGTCATACGTTAAGCAGGTACTAAATTAGACAAGGAGTTTGTGTGTACATGAGCAACACAATGGGTGTCATATGTAGAGCAGGTACTAAATTAGACAAGAAGTTTGTGTGTACATGAGCAACACAATGGGTGTCATACGTAGAGCAGGTACTAAATTAGACAAGAAGTTTGTGTGTACATGAGCAACACAATGGGTGTTATACGTAGAGCAGGTACTAAATTAGACAAGAAGTTTGTGTGTACATGAGCAACACAATGGGTGTCATATGTAGAGCAGGTACTAAATTAGACAAGAAGTTTGTGTGTACATGAGCAACACAATGGGTGTCATACGTTAAGCAGGTACTAAATTAGACAAGGAGTTTGTGTGTACATGAGCAACACAATGGGTGTCATACGTTAAGCAGGTACTAAATTAGACAAGAAGTTTGTGTGTACATGAGCAACACAATGGGTGTCATACGTAGAGCAGGTACTAAATTAGACAAGGAGTTTGTGTGTACATGAGCAACACAATGGGTGTTATACGTTAAGCAGGTACTAAATTAGACAAGGAGTTTGTGTGTACATGAGCAACACAATGGGTGTCATATGTAGAGCAGGTACTAAATTAGACAAGAAGTTTGTGTGTACATGAGCAACACAATGGGTGTCATACGTAGAGCAGGTACTAAATTAGACAAGAAGTTTGTGTGTACATGAGCAACACAATGGGTGTCATATGTAGAGCAGGTACTAAATTAGACAAGAAGTTTGTGTGTACATGAGCAACACAATGGGTGTCATATGTAGAGCAGGTACTAAATTAGACAAGGAGTTTGTGTGTACATGAGCAACACAATGGGTGCCATATGTAGAGCAGGTACTAAATTAGACAAGGAGTTTGTGTGTACATGAGCAACACAATGGGTGTCATATGTAGAGCAGGTACTAAATTAGACAAGGAGTTTGTGTGTACATGAGCAACACAATGGGTGTCATACGTTAAGCAGGTACTAAATTAGACAAGGAGTTTGTGTGTACATGAGCAACACAATGGGTGTTATACGTTAAGCAGGTACTAAATTAGACAAGAAGTTTGTGTGTACATGAGCAACACAATGGGTGTCATACGTAGAGCAGGTACTAAATTAGACAAGGAGTTTGTGTGTACATGAGCAACACAATGGGTGTCATATGTAGAGCAGGTACTAAATTAGACAAGGAGTTTGTGTGTACATGAGCAACACAATGGGTGTCATATGTAGAGCAGGTACTAAATTAGACAAGGAGTTTGTGTGTACATGAGCAACACAATGGGTGTCATACGTTAAGCAGGTACTAAATTAGACAAGGAGTTTGTGTGTACATGAGCAACACAATGGGTGTTATACGTTAAGCAGGTACTAAATTAGACAAGAAGTTTGTGTGTACATGAGCAACACAATGGGTGTCATATGTAGAGCAGGTACTAAATTAGACAAGAAGTTTGTGTGTACATGAGCAACACAATGGGTGTCATATGTAGAGCAGGTACTAAATTAGACAAGAAGTTTGTGTGTACATGAGCAACACAATGGGTGTCATATGTAGAGCAGGTACTAAATTAGACAAGGAGTTTGTGTGTACATGAGCAACACAATGGGTGTCATATGTAGAGCAGGTACTAAATTAGACAAGGAGTTTGTGTGTACATGAGCAACACAATGGGTGTCATACGTTAAGCAGGTACTAAATTAGACAAGGAGTTTGTGTGTACATGAGCAACACAATGGGTGTTATACGTTAAGCAGGTACTAAATTAGACAAGAAGTTTGTGTGTACATGAGCAACACAATGGGTGTCATACGTAGAGCAGGTACTAAATTAGACAAGAAGTTTGTGTGTACATGAGCAACACAATGGGTGTCATATGTAGAGCAGGTACTAAATTAGACAAGGAGTTTGTGTGTACATGAGCAACACAATGGGTGTCATACGTTAAGCAGGTACTAAATTAGACAAGAAGTTTGTGTGTACATGAGCAACACAATGGTTCTGCTTACTCTTCTGTAGCATTTGAGATCACCCCTTGGGTTTTGTCAATTCATTTCGTTCAGTCTTAACATGCTTAAGTTGTCTATTTTTTGTTTTGTCTTTTCTTTGTGTTTAGAGTATAAAATGTACATTGTATTCCCATGGCGTTGTAAGTTTATTTTCGATTTGTGTTAGTTTGCATATCCCTTTGTTCTGTAGCCTTTGCCTCTCTTTTATCAAAGCCAATGAAAAAAAAATTGTATCAATTATAATCCCAACCCTATTTACATCCAATCACCTAATTTTACCGTGGTTTACTCAATACCCAGGTCTGTAAAACTGATTTGTTTATTTCAGAAACTCCTCAACATGTACCTTTATATCTACAGGGCTTTATCAGATTACAAAGATTTAAGAAGATGTAGTATGAGTGCCAATGAGACAACTCTCCATAAAAGTCACAATTTATAAAAGCAAATCATGTCAAAGAATATATTGTTTAATGTCTATGTTCTTCTGTGTATCTTTAGTGCTTTATCAAAAAAAATGTATATATGGATACATATATTGAAAGGAGGGAGATAACTCTTGCTCTATCATGACAACAAACCTAATGCCCAATTTGTTCCTCTTCCTCTCTTCCCAGATACAATATTTCCATCTCTGAAAAAAATCAAATATTTAGTAAGGTACATGTAATTGTTTGTTGCTGTAGATGATTTTAATTTTGTTACCATTTCTACATACATAAAACTGTTAGTATTCTCATTTGAATTGTTTTACATTTATCATCTTGGGGTAATTTATAGCTTGTTATTCAGTTACTGGTTTTGCTCATGAAATCATGGAAATTGTATGGTGACCTATCATTGCTGATTCTATGTCTTTGGTCTCATTTGTAATCACACCACATCTTATTTTCTATCATGTCTATAGCATTTTGTACCATTGCAAGTTTTTATTATTGCCAAAACTGTGATGAGATCCAGGCGTCCAAAAAAAAACCAACAACATGCATTTCAATTCTAGATCCTGTTGATAGCATTTTCTAATAAAATTGGTATATTGTAATAATAATGATAATAAATATCCCATTAGACATGTTAGACAGTAATAATGAGTATATTGTAGAACAATCACAATAATAAATGCAATGTCTGTTTACTTGTTTTACCTTATTTTAAGACCTTTACAAGCCTTTTGTACAACTTTTGGTTCACTATCTACATGTACAGATCTTTGTTTTCCATCAGGGTGTATAAAAGTGTGTCTGAAATAGAAAAAAATAGAGACTTGGTGATGGTAAAACAAAAAGACAGAAAATATATATTATCACAGCCTTACTCCTTTGATATCAATGTATTACATGTATTAAGCATCAGGGCTCACACATACATTTGTACACTTCAGAATTATAGGGAATGCACAAATTGTGGAATGCCAAATTTCTCCACTAGCTTATTCAATAACCAATCAAGCATATCATTAAATTCTAGTAGTAGCTGGAGTATGAGTGATACATCACTCAATAACAGCCTAGGTGCTCCTCAGGCATCTTCATCGCCTATGGCTAAGACTCAATCAAAACCGAAAGTCAAAACATCACAAAAAGCCACTACTAAAAATCAAAAACCTATCAGGATACTTAACATAAACTTTCAATCGATACGAAATAAAAAAGAAGATCTCAATCCGTTAATTGATTCATCTAAACCTGATATAATCATAGGCACTGAAACATGGCTAGACAAAAATATATCATCATATGAATTCTTTCCATCAGAACTATTTAATATCTATAGATCAGACAGACCACCAAATAAAAATAACCAAAGTCATGGAGGTGTACTTATTGCTATTAATAAAGAACTTATAAGCACAGAAGTAAGCGAACTTAAAACTGACTGTGAAATAGTTTGGTCTAAAATAAACATGATTGGTAGTAAGAACTTGTTAATAGGTGCATATTACAGACCACCATCAGATAAAGGAACATCTTTACAACAACTAGAACTATCACTTGGTAGAATCAACCAATCATCAAATACTAATATCATGATTGGTGGTGACTTTAACCTAGGTCATATTGACTGATCTATACCTCAGGTCATACCGGGTAAACCGGATGCTGAACATCATAATAAACTTTTAGAATTACTAGAAAATTTTAACCTTCAACAAATAGTTAATACACCAACTAGAAAAGAAAGAATATTAGACTTAATCCTAGTTAACAATCCAACAACTGTTAACAAAGTAAACACACTTCCACCACTAGGACTAAGTGACCATGACATCGTCTACATAGAAATTGACACTTGGCTTCGTAAAATTAGAAAAATACTCAAATACGACAAAGCGAACTGGGAAAACATAGAAGCAGACCTTCAAAAAACACTTGAAGAGCTTACTGTTATGAATAACAACAACAACAGTACTATAAACGAAATGTGGGATTTATTTAAAAACAACATCACAAAATCAATTGATACAAACATCCCACATAAAATGTTAACATATAAACACCGACTTCCCTGGGTGCACAACAAACTCAGAAAAATGATAAATAAAAAGAATAAATTGTACTCTAAAATGAAAAAGGACAAAAAGCATATACTTAAATATAAAAAACTTAAACAACAAGTCCAACAAGAACAGAGACGTGCCTATTGTACATACATAGAAAAAATGATCCTTGACCTTCCAACAAACTACCCTGACCAAAGTTACAGCAACCAATCAAAACCGAAAAAACTCTTTTCTTACATTAAATCCATCAGAACTGACAATAGTGGAGTTGCTCCCCTGAAAAAAGAGGGACAATTAACAACTGATACAAAACAAAAAGCCAACATTTTAAATGAGCAATTCCAATCAGTCTTTACCACCGAAACAGCAAGTAATATGCCTGATAAAGGACCAAGTCCCCATCCAGTCATTCCATCACTCACAATTACCACACCTGGCATACAAAAACTCTTACACAACATCAATCCGCACACAGCCACTGGCCCAGATAACATCAGCGGCAGAGTTCTAAAACAACTTCAAAACATAATGGCACCTATATATCCTCACCATTATTTTCCAGAAATCACTTACATCTGGCTGTATATATACCATCTGACTGGAAACATGCAAATGTCGCACCAGCATACAAAAAAGGTGAAAAATACAATGCAGTTAACTACAGACCAATCTCTCTCACTTGTATCAGTTGCAAACTAATGGAACATGTCATAACAAAACATTTAATTAATCACTTAGAAAAAAAAAATTTATTATACGACCTCCAGCACGGCTTCAGACACTCTAGATCATGTGAAACACAACTTCTATCTTTTATACAAGAACTGGCTTCAAATTCAGACAATAACACCCAAACAGACCTTGTAATTATGGACTTTGCCAAAGGGGGTGAAAGCCTTTGACAAAGTCCCACATCAAAGACTCTTATACAAACTACACTTCTATGGAATACAAAATGAAACACTTAACTGGATCTCTGCCTTTTTATCAAACCGCACACAAACAGTTGTCCTGGATGGAGAGTCATCAGACGTTGCTCCAGTTACTTCTGGTGTCCCACAGGGAACAGTTCTGGGTCCAGTTCTATTTCTGGTTTACATAAACGACCTACCAGAATATTTGAAAACCAGTAAACTCAGACTGTTCGCCGACGACAGCATCATTTACAAAAGCATCAAATCTAAAGAAGATTGTGATAGCCTTCAGGAAGATCTTGATGCTGCTGCAAAGTGGGAAGAAGACTGGCTGATGGCTTTCCATCCAGACAAATGTACAGTTCTCACAGCCTCAAATAAGAAAAATACAATTAAAAAAGACTACATTCTTCACAGTCATACCCTAGAATCTGTCTCCGCAGCTAAATATCTTGGTATAACACTTCAATCTGACCTAAAATGGAACCAGCATACAAACAACATCATTGGCAATGCAAATAAAAGTCTAGGATTTCTAAAAAGAAATCTAAAAACATCAATCACAAACATTAAGTCCCAGGCATACCTAGCACTTGTCCGACCAAAACTAGAATATGCTTGTTCGGTTTGGAACCCTCATACTGCTGAACAATGCAATAAACTTGAGATGGTTCAACGTCGGGCAGCTAGGTATGCCTGCAATCGTTACCACAACACCAGTAGCGTTACAGACATGCTCAATACCTTAAATTGGCCTACCTTACAACAACGCAGACTTAAAACTAGACTTATAATGTTCTATAAAATTGTTCACCATATTGTCGCCATACCATCAGATTTACTCATACCAACAGACAATAGAACCAGACAATTCCATCCACAAACTTACAGACACATACTTACATTTAAAGACTGTTACAAATATTCCTTTTTTCCGTTTACTATTACACAATGGAATGTACTACCTCCAAAGGTAGTACTTTCTCCGACCTTAAATATTTTTAGAGAACAGTTGACACCTACTGTTCTCTACAACATAAAACAGTAAACCTAGTAGTTATGTAAATAGTTTTAACCACATGTCATGTTAGTATTTGTTTATTTTTGGCACTTTTCTTTTGTAAATATTTATCTATTATTATCCTACGCATGCGCAGCAGTTAGTAATCATCAAAAATCTGATGGATAACTGGATACCATAAGAAGAAGAAGAAGAAGTGACTTCTCTTTTTGAAATTGATAGGGAGAAGTAATGAGATTCATGAAATTTTAAAAAGAAGTACTCATTCACTATATATATATATAATATATAATATATATATATTGTTTATACTCTCGGAGACGAAATAACTGTACGGGGTGCAAATTTGACTAGGTCAGTGGGTGCCGAAGTGACTATATTTTTATTTTTTTATACCCTTCATGAACAGCTTTGTCTTGTGATGTTTTCTTCCAGAAAGCCTTTCCTATTTGGTTTCCGCATTGACCAACATGTAGAAATACTGCTGACATATTCAGTTAAAATCGTCATTGTTCATAACATTGCCGTAGTCCTGCAAAACAATGTATAATTGAAAACAGACAGAAATCTGAATTTCAACCGGATGTTATGAATAAAATTAAAAATTAAAAAAAACTCCGGTAAAAAGTTTCCGCGTTTAATATTTTCAATATGAAAATAGAAGCCTCTCGTGGGGGAGTCCATAATCGTAAAAATTTTCTGTCAATATTATCACATAATCATTATTTTTTTCAACAAAATAACAAAAATATTCAAAAAAAGAGTCCTAGATATCAAATCATCATTATAAAAACATTTGGTCTGGTTCTGTTCTGTTCTGGTATATACCTCCGTTTTATCGGAGCACTCCACTTGTCGAATGAGTATTAAAAAAATTTGAATACTTAACCGAAAAAGCGGATATTTTTAATATTTACGATATGAAAAATATAATTTAAAAATAAAATTAATTAGTTAAAGTGAATTAAATAAGGTTTTAAAATGTCTTTGATAATATATTAAAAGATATTAATAAAAAATATTATGCACAGTACATCACAAATTGCGGCACTTTGATTTACCACTATATGAATAAATAAATTTTACAACCTAGTAATTTATAGCCAATAGGTGCCCTGCCAAGGCAAATGTTAAATTGTATCATATTATTTTGTATATTGATATTCATAGACTGAACTAGTTAGCTTGGCATCCCATGCAGACTGTTTAGACTATTATATTTAATATTACTGTTATATTTTCATGTCACTTGATATCACATTAAAGTTGTGTACGCTTCATGTGTAAATGGTAGCATAAGTCTTGTGTTTTCCTTTCTATATCTAGCAATTCGTCTATTGGCTTATTACTCATTATGTCTAGTGCTGCGCAGTCTAATATAATTTTAAGTAATAGTAACTGTTGCTTATTAATCATAACATTTGTTGTACTACCCCTTTCTATCTCTCGTAGTATTTTGAAAAAAATATCCATATATCGCTGCCTAACATCAATTATCCTTTAACAATGTAGTAGGAAATGTTCCAATGTTTCTTCAGATTCATTGCATAGCTTTCAATTTGGATGAATAGTATTTTTACTAAATTTTGCCCTAGTACTTTGGAGCATGTACTAGCTAACATTTCAATTCTGCCTTTTTTTTTATGTCATATTGGTTATTTCTAACACATTTCCAAATGTTATGTGGATTATTGATCGAATCTTTTTGAAGAGATAAATGTTTAAGCGTAGATTTTGTGTTACATTCTTTTGTCCAAATTGAAGACCAGTATTCATTTATTGATGTTTTCAATTGTTTTTTCCACATATATTTTGATGGAGAATGTTCTATAATTTCTTCTGCTTTTGGCAGTTGATATTTTTGCAAAATTTTATTTATACGACAAATAAAAGAGTTGTTAAAATTCGAACTAATTTCCAATTCCCATTCCAGTATTTTATGTTCTATCGAGCCATCTAGGCGAGAGATTGAGAGAAATAATGCTAGCATGTTTTTGTCTAAAACCGACTCAAAGGGCTTAGCTCCTATTAGTATATATATACTACTGCAGATGCTGTTCTTTCTGGTAGACATTGGAATTGTTTGAATATCTTTCTTTGTAATTTTTCCAGTTGAGATATATCCTTTTTTGTGCATATTTGAACCTCGAGCCCATACAGATAACGTGGGACAGCGTATAGGTTTTCCATACTTTTTTAATCACTATTGGTGACATTCCTGTTCTTGCATGTAGATCAGAACCTAGCAAGGCATATATAGTTTGTCGGCCTATTTTAAGTCTTTCATCCAAGTTGAATTTGCCATTTGTAGCTCTAGTGATACCTATAGATGCTTTAGTTTTTCTACTCTGTTTATTTCCTTTCCGTTGAAGTTGTATGATATTGTAATTGTTGTTTTGATCCTTTAGAGACACACATAATTTCAGTTTTATCAGGATTGATTTTAACCTTGGTGTGAAATTCTATAATGCCTAGCATTGCTTGTATATATACTAGGATTGTTCTACTTATAGCTATAGATTTGTGGAGAGCAGCTGGTGTGAGCTGTTCTCTGAAAGTGACTGTGTGAATTGACATTAAATTCCACTGGGTTATGGAATATGGATGTTTTTTTTTTATATGTAAGTACTTTGGTTGAAATGGGTCTGAAAGTGAAATTATGATTTAAGCTGGTTCTACTATCTGATGGTATGAGAATATCAGATGGGATTGCTACGATTTGATGTACTATTTTAAAGAACATATACAATGTATTATTAATCTTGTGCGTGGTCTTTTTTCTTGTAGTGTGGGCCAGTTTAATGAGTATATCATGTATACTGATGTTATGATACCTGTTACAGACACAAAAGGCATATCGATTTAAGACGTTTGTTCAAGTGTGTGAGGGTCCCATACTGAACATGAATATTCCAGATTTAGTCGAACTAGCGCCAGATATGTCTGAGTTTTGTTGTTCTGACATGATGTTTTAAAGTTTCTATTTAAAAAGCCCGAAGATCGATGTGTTGCCATAAGCTATAACGTTGTCTGTTTGTTTTGATCATTTTAAGTTTGCTTATGTACTAGTTCATATAAAAAAGAAGATGTGATATGATTGACAATAAGACAACTCTCCACAAGAGACCAAAATGACACAGAAATTAACAACTATAGGTCACCGTACGGCCTTCAATAATGACAATATCGCATAGTCAGCTATAAAAGGCCCCGAAATGACAATGTAAAACCATGCAAACGAGAAAACTAACGGCCTTATTTATGTACAAAAAATGAACGAAAAACAAATATGTAACACATAAACAAACAACAACCACTGAATTACTGGCTCTTGACTTGGGATAGGCACATACATAAATAATGTGGAGGGGTTAAACATGTCAGTGGGATCCCAACCCTCCCCTAACCTGGGACAGTGGTATAACAGTACAACAATAGAACGAAATTACAATTTTTGTTTTTTCATACAATTAAAAAATATATCATGTATACTGCATGCAATTATAGAGATATCTTCATAGCTAACCTCAACTGAAAAAACTTAATGTAACCTACTTCTAGTAGGTGTGTGTTATAAAATAATCATAACAAGCTTTCTGGTTAAGTCGTTTGTTGTTGTCTTTTTCATAGACGTAAATTCATAATCTTTAATGTTGTAATAGTTGCCACACAAAACAGTTGTACTAGTTACCTGTTTAACAAATAAACATCTTCCAATTGACAATACCATTGATTTTCTGATATGCCAACATATATAAGTAATAATCAATGATATTCCATAAATCAAAATCCTACAGGATGTACAAAACTAACACATTATTCAATGCCATTTCGTACCCATAATTATCAAGGGACATAACTCAGTCCTTTTGGGATTTGAGATGCATGACATCCCACTTCTCAGCCACTCTCATTTAAACAGATCTTGAAGTTATACGTTGATAAAGGGAGCTACTATCTGATTTTAAGGCCGGTGAAGAAAAAAAAGGGGGGTCTAGGATGTAAAATTGTGTTTTTATTTTTTTGTTCAATCTGTCCTGCCTTTTTTTTTCATTCTATTCGGTCCTACCTTTTTTATGAGATTATCCTGACTTTTGTTTTCTACATAAACAGTCAAGTGTCACATCCTAAATTTCTTAAATCAAAACTCATAGCCTGCCTTTTTTCGAAGCTTCATCCTAAACACCCCTAAAATCTAATTGTAGCTTCCTTAGGCATTAAGTTTCCGAATTAAATTCTTTCATATATTTCGTGTTCGGGCCTTTTACAAAATGTATTAGTATAATATACTAAGCGGTATGTGATTTTTTCTCGTTGTTGAAGGCCGTACGCCGAATTCCGTCTGTGTTTCGAAACTCTTTTGATCGACACTATAACGTGTCTTACTATTGCTGATAGTTCAGTGTTTTTTTTTTTATCTTTTTTTATTATCTGTTTTCGCCAGAGACTTTCTATACTTACTATAGAAAGTCCCTGGTTTTCGCGTTATATATAAAATATTTAGATATGAATGCATTTTTAATTTAGTGTGAATTTGACAGTAAAAAAAATATTTCCGTATTTTACATGAAATGATCATTTATGATGGTCTGAATGGGGTTTCGCAAATAAAGAATAAAGAATAGAGAATACTGGCCTTGAAGTCATAAAACTTTCGAGTCAGTTTTGTGTACTCATACTCGAAAATCAACCAATCAAAATGATGGATTTCATATTTTAGCATGAATTTTTTGCTCCGAGCACTGAGCCAAGTTTTATGTCTTCAACCCCTGGGCGCCAACATATAACGTGTAGAGAAGATTGGGACCGGAGGTCAAATATAAAGAATATAATATAACGGTTTATTCCCGATTGTCCCACTTTTTAAAATTTTAGAGTTCTGATTGTCCCACATGAAAAGTTCTGATTGTCCCACATTATTTTATGTAGTAAAATGTGCTTAGATAAACAAGGTAACTGTTGTTTGTTTTGCTAAATAAACAAGAATTAATTATTGCACATTTAATATTAATTTTATAAAAGTATAAAAAATATGTTTTTTAAATCATTAGAATGATACACTTTTGATTAAAAAAATACAATATTTCTGATTTATGAAATTATAGATCTTTTAAGGTCTTGAATTAAACTTTTTTTTCTGAACCTGATTTTTGGGTTTATATATGACTCCAGAAAACTAATTGGTGACGAAAATCATATGGTGGTGCACTTATTTTTGCTACAGCCATTTCAAAGTACCCAATTCTGATGATTTTCTCAGTTTTCATCAAATGTTATCCATTTTTGGGCTATTATAATTAAAAAAATCACAGTTTCAAATTAAACTTTATTTTTTTCATACTTTCAATAAAGATAGAGTGGACCAATCTGAATAGATCTAACTTAAAAAAAAACTAGAAGTAGGTGTTAATATAAGAAAGTTTTATAAAATTTTATTGCTTTTTTGTGTCAAATTGACCATTCTGTCAATTTGTAAATTTTGGAATTTTCTCTTTTTTTTTACCCCCATCTATTTTCTCTAAATTTGCTTCTGTCTAGAATTTTTCCAGATCAGCCTTTCCAAGAATCACTATTAAAGGTTGTTTTTCCAATTTTCCCATTGTTTTTACAGTCAACAGGACTATTCACCAATTATAAAGAAGAGACAAACTTCCATAAGAAATAAGAAGATGTGGTATGATTGTCAATGAGACAACTCTCCCAAAGAGACCAAATGACAGAAATTAACAACTATAGGTCACCATACGGCCTTCAACAATGAGCAAATCCCATATCACATAGCTACAAAAGCCCCAAAATGACTAATGTAAAACGAGAAAACTAATGGCATAATTTATGTACAAAATAATGAACGAAAAACAAATATGTTACACGGCAACAAACGACAACCACTGACTTACAGGCTCCTGGCTTGGGACATCACCACAACAAAGACACTTAGTACAGATCTGAGAGTACTCACAGTACTGACTGCAAGTTCAAAGCCAATAAAAAATAAGTAAAAAAAATATGCATCTTAGACTATTAAAAGACTTCATATTATATTATATGATACTTCAATTGTACCTACTATGAGCAAAATAAAATATGTAAATATTATTATTTGTTCTTATTTTGTTCATATTTTATAAGTTACATCGATTAGTAACCTTTGATTAACTGCAACACGCTATAAAAACAAATTAATCATTTTAAAAACAGTTCCCAATTGTCCCACATTTAAACTTCCCAATTGTCCCACAAACATATTCCCGATTGTCCCACAAAATTTCATTCCCTTTTTACCTGTAATTTCAAAAAATGGGACAATCGGGAAGACACCAATATAACGGAGTGCTACAATATAAAATAAAGAGAATGGAGATGAATGAGGAGCTAACATATATTGTTTTGTAGTCGACTAATTTTCTCACACATTTCACTTATAAATACATGTATGTAGATTTAGTCTAAACTGAGTTTTACTTAGGTATTGGCTTGTTTTTGTTCTTTGTTCTATAAGAGACTTGAGGTACAGGGATGGCTGAGATCTCGTAAATATGTTAAAATCCGCTTTACATTTGCGCATGTGTCAAGCCAGGAGCCTCTGGTCTTTGTTAGTCTGGTGTTATCTTTTTAAATTTCGGTTCATTTATGGGCGTTTTTCAATAAAAGCGTAACTTTCAGACCTAAAAAAATGGAAAATCAACTTGTCTAAAATTTAATTTCAAGAGTTATTTTGAATACCTCTATTATAGACCTGTTTGTAAACAAAAATTGCAATCTTAAATATTCTTTAAAATGATATTATTTTCATAATTTGTGTACTGTTTCGTTGGGGACTTTTGTCCCCTACGAAACTTCTTCTAAAAGCACATATTTTTTGCAATCTTAAATGTTTCCTATAGACATTCCAGTTTGTTTACTTTAAATACTAGAAAAATCTCATTTTTTTTCTGAATTGGAAACCCATTTTTATCGATAAAGATTAGACAGTACTTCACATATGAAGGTACAACTCATGTTACGTAGTGGACATTGTGATGCGTTTCGTAGTGGACAAAAAGTTTCGTAGTTGACATCAACCCTATTATATGTTAATAAAAACATAATAAAAATTACATGAAACTAACCCTTGTTATTTGTTTTGCACGAATATAATTGAAAAAAGATTAAAAAAAAGACTGCATGGTAGTGTCCCTAGACCGCCTGTTCAACATTCATACTCTAAAATATCGTAAAAAAATGAAGAAATAAATGTTATTTTTACTTTACATAAGTTTTTTAATAATTCAAAAGTATGTTCAGAGTCAACATATTTTAATAAACAGCTTTCAATATAAGACTTTTAATTTCAGAAGGTATGTCCCTCACAAAATGTCCACTACGAAACGAAGTCATTAAAATTTGCCAATAAACAGTTTTATAAAATCAATGTAGTTTTTGTTTGCAAGAGATATAAACATTAGGGTCTTACAAAAGAAGTAATGCTTTTATAACGGCAATTAAATTGTTAATAAGAAAAATTGAGCACATCAAATGGACCAGAGTGATACCGCATTTTTGTTAATGTCCACTACGAAACGGGTCAAATCTCCTTCAGACATGACATTTTGGTTGTTTTGGACCATTCAGGAGTCAATATCTTATCAATCCCTCTAAAAATAAACTGTTTCTTTGCTTAAAAATGTTAAATCTCATTCAATATACTGACTGCACAAAAAATTACTAACAAAGATCAAACACATTTTTTTTAAAGTGGCTGGGACAAGAAAATACGTTTTTATTGAAAAACGCCCATATATGTTTCGTTTAGTGTAACGTCCATTTCTACTGAATATACTAGTAACACATTTTTGTTTGGCGGCCATACGAAGCACGCCTGCCGCTGCAAGTTTTCTCGCTGTGTGGCCTTGGGCTGTTGTCTGCTCTTTTGTCGGGTTGTATTGTCTCTTTGAATCATTCCCCATTTCCATTTTCATTAATGTATCACTAATTAATTATGTTGAATAAAGGTCATCCCTATCATTTATAAGTAACCTACGTCTAGTAGGTTTGAGATATAAAATGTCCCAGACATCCTTCCTGCTGGTGTATAGTGTCGTTGGTTGCTGTCTGTTTGAAATCAGTCAATTCATAATCTTTAATGTTGTTATAATTGCCACACAAAACAGTGTCACTAGTTACCTGTTTAACAAAGTCTACATCTTCCAGTTGACAATACCATTGCTTTTCAGATATGACAGCCTATATAAATAAGAATCAATGCTATTCCACAAATTAAAATCCTGGCTATATGATGTACAAAATCTATACATTTTTCAGTTCCATTTGATAAGCATAATTATCAAGGGACATAACTCAGTTCTCTTGACGTAAGCTGCATGTCAGTCCACTTCCTAGTCACTCTCACTTAAAAATATCTAGATGTAATACGTTGACAAATTACTTTAATTAAAATGTCTTGAGACGCAGTTTATTGCAAAACTTGAATATGCTTTTGGTTATATAAAACAAGTGTGGACACAGATCAGTGTGGATAGTATGTTTGTATGTTTTTTTCAGTGTTTTCTGACAAAAGAAGTATAAAATTAGGCATCAAGTTTCCTCAATTGAATTTTTCATGAAAATTATGTTTTATATCGGAGCCGATAATTTCATACTATTCGCGGCATGTTTTTTCTCATTACTGAAGGCCGTCGGGTTGCGTGTGTGTTTTGATACTCTATATATATTGACACTCTAACATGCCTTCTTGTTGCTGATATTTCAAGGGTTTTATCTGTTTTTATTTTCCTTTTCGCGGACTTTATGCTATGAAATATTCAAGAATATGATTGCATTTTCAATTAAGTGTGAATGTTTAAGTTAAAAAAAAAAATTGTTTCCGTATTTTTATGAAATCCCCGTTCATGGTGGTCTATGGGGTTTCGCAAATATTAAAGAATAAATACTAGTAGATGATACTGGGGCGCACAAATATAGCGAATAGAAAACAATGGGGAGATCAAATATAAAGAACAAAATATAACGTGGTGCTACAATTTATATAAAACATAGAGAACAGAGAAGAATGAGGTGCTACCATAAAAAGTATAGAGATTTGAATAATGGACCAAAAACTAAAACAAGAATAAATATAACATGAACTATTTAAGGATGCATTAAGGATGTACAACTGAAGACACCCAGACCCTCGTTTCTCGTCGCCTGTTGCAATATTGAAATAACATATATAAACATTGTTTATTAAAGGTTCTGATTCCAATCATTGATCACAGTACTAAGTATACATGTACATGTATAAGTGTATGTCCCAAAAGTAATGTGTAAATTTCAATTCTATTTTTGTGTCGTGAATGCAGAATTTCTTTCTCAATCATATCAAATATTTTCGACACAACTGAACTGCAAATACCTTGGCAATTTGCTGTTTTGCAATGATGTTGCATCCAATAGACAGTACAACAAAGATAACATGTTTTGTATCTCTAAGTAAGAAACAATATAATATCAGCCGTACGGTTGCGTGTTTCGATACTCTAACATGTCGTCCTGTTGCTGATATTTGTGAGGTTTTATCTAAAAAAAAATTTCGCATGATGTAAACAGTGAACTATCTAAATACAATTGCATATTTAATTCAGTTTAAATTTTAAAGTAAAAAAAATCTTTCCGTAATATTTTCCTCCTATAGTATCATTCGTTAAAAAAATCGTTTAAATGACGAAATTGTTTCGCAGAAGATATATAATGGTTTTACTGAGTAAAGCCGATGCCTAACAAGATGCTTTTCAGCAAGATAAGTTAGCTAGAAAGTAAACTTCTGTGTAATTTTTTATTAGTTCTTCCTTCGAAAATGTCTTCTCCAAAGCCTGCTTAAGTAAAACATATTGATAAATATATCATGTATATTGCATGCAACTGAAGAGATATGTCACTAAAGAGATATCCATTTTGTATTTGGAGGGCGTTAAGTATCCTATGGAAGATTTTAAAGATCGCTATAGTTTTATTAACAATAAGTAACCTACTTCTAGTAGGTTTGAGTTGTAAACTGTCCCAGGCATGCTTCCTGCCGGTTTCTTGTTTCGTTGGTTGCTGTCTCTTAGAAAGTTGTAAATTCATAATCTTTAATGTTGTTATAATTGTCACATAAAACAGCTGCACTAGTTACCTGTTTAACAAATCATACATGTTCCAACTGACAATAAAATTGTTTTCAAATATAACAGCCTATTCAAACAAGAATCAAGGCTATTTTACAAATTAAAATCATACAGGATGTACAAAACTAACACAATATTCAGTGTCTCAAAGATCAATTTAACACCGCAATAAGATCCTTGAATAATGTTTCTGTCGACACTATATACTTAAATTTATAATATACTAAATAATCATTAAAGGGACATTACTCATTTCAACTTGAAAACACCTCAGCCAATTTATATCCACGCTTAAATTCTCCCTCGCCCTGCTCGTCCGAATTTAAAGTATTTAATCTCTAAATTCAATAGACTATAAACAAGAAAAACACAGATATAGGATTAGTTGCTTGCAGTAACATATTATTTTCTATTGCGATACAATATTTTATTTTACTTTATTGTACAAATAAATGCATGACATATACCATTGTTCCTCATTCGCATCATTTGTTTTCCTCGTTTAATACCTCCAATGCCTGTACAATAAACAAAGCAGCAACTGTAAATATACCAACGCAACTGCGAGCACCTTCGATACTAAGACATTTGAAAGCCAAACTTTATATAGTACCATTAAACCCCACCCGTAGAAACCGCCAACACTTTCCTCGTGCCTTATGCACCTAGCATCAAACTTAATAAATAGTACATACTGTTGCAGACCCAGTCTCAGAGCTAGTTCTCATCTAATTACTACAAATAGCAAACGGGAAACCCTAATTTCAAACGAAATAAAATATATTTAGAATTGAGATGCTGACGAACATAATGCCAATTGACATTAAACTTAAATAAAAGGCATTAGATTGGGTCGGCTGACTACTCCGGTCAGCTGCTTTTGTGTAGATCTTACTTTAGAACGCTAACAGTGTTAACTTTGTAATCGTAAGGCCAACTAAAATTAATTAGTAGATTTTCATCCAAATTTTTGAAAATAATGGGGCGGGTGGGAGGATTTTATTTTTTATATTTTATTTCATATGAAACCCTTTTGTGACGAGTTCTTCATATATGCAAGTGTAATAATAAGCTTATATCATGTACATGTATACACAAATATGAGGAATCTTACATAATATTTCAAATCCTTAAATAAATATATCTAATTACGGCTTTAAAAACTTAACAACAACAAGAATGTGTCCAAAGTACACGGATGCCCCACTTGCAATATCATTTTCCATGTTCAATGGACCGCGAAATTGGATAAAAAATATAATTAGGCATTAAAATTAGAAAGATAATATCATAGGGAACATGTGTACTAAGTTTCAAGTTGATTGGACTTCAACTTCATCAAAAACTACCTTGACCAAAAACTTTAACCTGAAACATGCACTTTCATTTTCTATGTTCAGTGGACCATGAAATTGGGGTCAAAAGTTTAATTTGGCTTTAAAATTAGAAAGATCATATCATAAGGAACATGTGTACCAAGTTTCAAGTTGATTGGACTTCAACTTCATCAAAAACTACCTTGACCAAAAACTTTAACCTGAAACATGCACTTTCATTTTCTATGTTCAGTGGACCGTGAAATTGGGGTCAAAAGTTTAATTTGGCTTTAAAATTAGAAAGATCATATCATAAGGAATATGCGTACTAAGTTTCAAGTTGATTGGACTTCAACTTCATCAAAAACTACCTTGACCAAAAACTTTAACCTGAAACATGCACTTTCATTTTCTATGTTCAGTGGACCGTGAAATTGGGGTCAAAAGTTTAATTTGGCTTTAAAATTAGAAAGATCATATCATAAGGAACATGTGTACTTAGTTTCAAGTTGATTGGATTTCAACTTCATCCAAAACAACCTTGACCAAAAACTTTAACCTGAAGCGGGACAGACAGACGAACGAACAGACGAACGGACAGACGGACGAACGGACGCACAGACCAGAAAACATAATGCCCCCCTACTATCGTAGGTGGGGCATAAAAACCTGTGAGAAATACTCTCTTCAGTTAGACTACATGTACCTACACAAAATGTATTTTGGTTTCTAAACAATGGTTTGTATTACCATAAAATGAAGCAAATGCATTGGTATGCAACACAATTATTATGAGTACATAATAAAATGAAAACTCAGAGAGTGTTGAAAATAATAGGGTTGGTACTTTATATGCAAGATGAAAATATAATTATCATGTAAAACATGAACTTAATAATAAACAAGAATGTGTCCAAAGTACACGGATGCCCCACTCACACTATCCTTTTCCATGGACCGTGAAATTGGGTAATAATCTAATTTGGTATTAAAATTAGAAAGATTATACTATAGGGAACATATGTACTAAGTTTCAAGTTGATTGGACTTCAATTTTATCAAAAACTACCTTGACCAAAAACTTTAACCTGAAACATGCACTTTCATTTTTTATGTTCAGTGGACCGTGAAATTGGGGTCAAAAGTTTAATTTGGCTTTAAAATTAGAAAGATCATATCATAAGGAACATGTGTACCAAGTTTCAAGTTGATTGGACTTCAGCTTCACCAAAAACTACTTGACCAAAAACTTTAACCTGAAACTCCCACTTTCATTTTCTATGTTCAGTTGACCGTGAAATTGGGGTCAAAAGTCTAATTTGACTTTAAAATTAGAAAGATCATATCATAAGCAACAAGTCTACTAAGTTTCAAGTTGATTGGACTTCAGCTTCGTCAAAAACTACCTTGACCAAAAACTTTAACCTGAACGGACGGACGCACAGACGGACGGACGGAGCCACAGACCAGAAAACATAATGCCCCTCTACTATCGTAGGTGGGGCATAAAAAAAGTTGTTGTTTAATGAGTCTTTTTGGGTGTATTGGGACATTTGCTGTTTGTCAACATAAAAAGACAGCCATGGGTAAAATCAAAGGGCTTGCATAAATAAAATGCGTGTGTTAGTCGACTTTTTAAATTCAATAAACGGTCATAAATCTGACAAGTTCGTGCTTGTGTTTCAATATCTATAATTCAGTCATGTTTTCTGTATCAATGGTTTCCACGAATCTTGTGCTTTGGGTATCATTTACAGTTTAAATTTCCGGAGACAAAGTCATTGCATAAATAAAAAAGTCCGCAGTTTTCTAATCACAGAAATTTGTGACATACCGCGATTTGCAGTCTTGGAAACAGCATTTTTCTCGTTCATGTCATTCTCGTTATCAATTTTTACTCTCGGAAGATGATGTTGTCATCATAGAGCAGCGGAAAGGTCGACTTAATCATTTTGGTTAGATTTACTCGAGGTACAAAACCGAAATTTGAAACAAGAAGCATTGAATGAAACGAAATTTTAACGGTTACCGGTAACGGGAATGAACAAAATCCGGAAATCGTAAATTTTATAAAAGAAAAAAATTCGGGGCGGGGCGATTTCAGAGGGGCGGGCGGGGATGAAAATCTATCAATTAATTTTAATTGGCCTAAATGAGTGTAAATAACTGCGCTGAAGTACGTCTATTATTCATTTTTCATTATTCAAAATTTATTAATGAAATAGTTCACTATTCAATGTTAAGTAATGAATATTGAATAATGAAATAGTTTCAGTATTCAAGTTGAAATGTGAATACTAAAATAATAATATATTTTTACTATAACACTAGTACATTGTTCTTCATTCTTACAATTTACAATCAATGGACAGGAATGGGTCAAAAAGGAGATAGTAACTGTACATAAGATTATTGTATTGTTTTCATTAAAAAGTTTTCTGCTTTATTCGTCTTATTACACAAAGTTATTAACCATTGCTCTAAACAGAATGTTATACCCACTCTTCGGATTTATATATATTTCTCAATTCGATCGATTTATTTTTGCTCAACATCAAAACATAAATGCGTGTTGAGTCTTTTTATTGCATGTGTTATACACAATGTACAAGTGTTGTAAGTCTTTAGACCGACACGAAGTCTTCTTTTTAACACTAGTAGTATTTTTCATAAACTTACATTTTTCTACTTAAAGGTGACGTCTGAAAATTTTCCTAACCCCAATAAACCTTTATGCTAGTCTCCAAATTTTGACTCTAATGTATTTTCAAGTGAACAGTTATTTAAGGAAGTTGACTTTTCATTTTTTGGATTTTTTTTTAGATTTTCGGAATCCTCTGGTTTTTTCCATTTGAATGCCTTGAAAAAATTTGCCCGGTGACCCCCATTTTTCTTTTTGTAAATCTATTACATGTATCATGAAAAGCCATCTGTAAAAGTCTTATGAAATTTTAATTATTTTTTTTATCGTTTTTGAGAACTTAAACTTGTCATTGATAAAGCTATGAAAAGTCAAGAGAGAATATTTTCCCGTCAGAATTTCAATGGCTAATATCTCGAAAACAAGCACGGTGACCTATATATTTTTTTGGTTCTTTCGATTCCTTTATTGATCCCCTATCAATATAAACTAATGTTTTGAAAAGGTAATTACTTTGAAATTGAGAAGCAAACTCCCTTAATAGTGTCTTTGTGTTAATAAGTATACCAAGTAGTACATGAGGGTCAACAGAGCAAAACTTTGATGCATACTCCGTGGTAATCGACTCCGATGCCTTTGCCATACACACAAGCAAATTTCACTCACATTAATTTCATGTGAAATTAAAGTCCTACGAATATCACGTGATTGTCAAGCGAATTTATTATCAAACGAGCTTAGTTTAACTTGATTCTCAAGTGAGACTCGAACAAATTTCACGTAAAAATCACATTCATTTTTTTCACGTCTAGAATAATCTTGGCAACTTTAACAATTGAATGTAAAACTGATCTACCTGTGAATATTATTCATTCACTATAGACCATTTATTTCGGTAAGGTCTTTATATCATTTTCAGTTTTAGATTTGACTTTATTCAGGAAGGCATCTCTAGGTGTAAAACTACCAAATCATGGTACGTCACATCCGGTTGTATACGAAAGTAGGTCGAAAAAAATATTCCCTTGAATTTGACAGTTGTAGGTAATTTATCCTACATTTTATTGCAGTAAAACCATTTCTGTGTCATAAACATATGTCTTGGGTATTTCAAAACACCATTATTTTTTATTTGGGATTTCTATAGAAAATTTTGTAATTTTGAGGTTACATGGTGACTAAACCTTGTACACAGATAAAATA
The DNA here is from genome assembly GCF_963676685.1 of Mytilus edulis. Classification (NCBI taxonomy): domain Eukaryota; kingdom Metazoa; phylum Mollusca; class Bivalvia; order Mytilida; family Mytilidae; genus Mytilus; species Mytilus edulis. Next base: position 63,232,072 of record NC_092357.1, on the reverse strand, counting down.
AGGGGAGAAATTTGATTGGTTAACTTCCAATGATGGTTATTTTCTTATATGCAATGAATGTTATGTGAATTTTTTTCTATAGAACTGGACAGGAGAAAACTTTACTCATGCCAAGTATTTTTTTATTTGAAACAAAGATAAATTCTGTACATTTTTTTGAAAAGTGCAAATTTAACAAAGACTAATAGGGGAAAATCAATGGTGGTATTACACCTCCATTTTCCAATTCAAATTGGATCTGCTTACCCAACCGGAGCACATGGGATCACCCCCAGGTTTTGTTAAGGTCGTGCTGTTAAGTCTTCGATGTTGTGTCTGCTGTACTATTGTTTGTCTGTTTGACTTTTTAGCCATGGCGTTGTCAGTTTATTCTCAATCTATGAGTTTTACTTTCCCTTTGGTATCATTCGTCTCTCTTTTCCAAAATAGCACTTGAATGGAAAATGTTGTCTTTGCCTCCGTTTGAGCATGTTGTACAGCCAGTCAAATTTAAATATAAATCTGTTCTTTCTTTAATAATTGTCATTCTCATATGCTTACATATCTATATAAACACAATAGATAAGAGAGATCTGAAGTTTAATCAGATTACATGAAGAAATGTTATTCTATATATTTCATATTTTAATAATCTGGTATAATTCAATCAAATACTTGTGCGGGTGCGTCGGTGTTGCAGCCTGTAGCTTATTGTCATATTTGGCATGGCCATAGATGGCGTTCTCAGTTTGAATCAAAATTTTGGAATTCCCGTATTGGGCACTTGTAACTTGCAACAAAGCAGGTGTTACACAAATTAGTTTTACTATTTAAAAAGAAAAGATGCCAAACAAATGGAATGCAAGGGGATCACCATCAAGGGCCATTGAAAAGAAGAAAAGAACGATTGGCAGGACAGGAGGACAGTGGGTTCAGAACGAAGAAATCCCTCAAAAGGAGGACGGAAATGGCCGGAAAAGAACGATCAAGAAAACACAAGAGGTGGGACACGTGGTGGCAGAAGAAACCGGAGGAAACTGCTGATATATCATCAGGAAATGAGTCGGTTATATTACATGAGAACATAGGGGCAAGTGAGGTGTCTTTATACACAAACTTGAAAGCAGGTTTTCTTAAATAATAATAGGAGGTGTTGATTTTTTCCTACACACAACAAAATCAACTTTTCTAATGCTTCAATAATAAAAATTTTGTGGAGGTGAGAACCCAAGTCAGATTTGGTAGCTGACTTTGGCTCTCGTGTGGCGGTCCAGGGAGACTGGTAGTGATTGGGGTATTATTTTAAATCGGCCCTAGTCCTGGGCCTGACAAATTCTACAATTTGCAGGTTTGGAAAATGTGGTTAGTGGTAACGGTGGGGTCTACATATGGGTAACTCTGGGACCTCCTTCACCTCATCTTATACAAGGGAGGCCTACACCTGCCAACAGGTGAGGCACTAATAACTGGAGCATTGGTAAACGAGTGTTTTCCCCGGTCACTCCCCATGGTAGGTGGCGGTGTAACCGTGCTTAACTACAGTTTTTTTTTTTTACACTATTTCTACATTGGTCAGCTGATAGCCATTGTGTATAGGTAATTGGTAGTCACCCTGGTGCCTCAACAAAATATTATATAATACTATGTAGCCAAAGTTATGCCACAAAGAAAAAATGTATATTCTAGTAATGAAAAGTTGGTGTAATAAAATGTATGTTTAATTCAAAGGATTGTTTTTGTATAAGTTGTAAAAGTTATAGATGAAAAACAAAGGATGGAACCTCTACACAAATGAGTATTACATGTCATGTCATGTATAACAGAAAGTCTGTAGTATTTTAATGTTGGTATTTGTTATTTACAATTAAGGGGGCTTACGGGTTTAAATTTTCGCGTCCACTGCGCAACAAGTTGCGCATAGTTACGGTATCCAAGACGGAAACCGTCCAGTTGTCACAACAATTCATGCATTATTATTTAGCGTATTAAATACAGTTTTGAACCAATAAACAATTGTTTATTAATACAATAGCTTACATAACGTTTATTTAGATTTACTTTTATCTCCTGAGTCATTTTGTTATTAATTTTGCACTTCGGGTTTCATAAATATGTAAACAAGGAAGTCAAAAACGAAAGTTGTTGATGTAGTTTGTACTATTGAGGCGGTTATTGTAGACTAAGAAATGATAAACGAAAACGACGGAATCCGATGTACATTTCGGTGTTTTTATATGTCTTTTTTATGCTGTTTAACCCACGAAATGAACCAGCCAAAGTCCTGTGCACCTGAAAGAACTCGAGAAAAATGGCAAGTAAAATTAAAAACCAATTGTTTGAACAATTGAAGGTCTTTCCACAAGTAAAGACCTATTTTATTATCAAAATATTAAAAATCAATCTAAAATGTCAGTTCCTATGACTTTATAATGTATAAATATGAATTTAAAGCAAAGGTCAAAATCTAGAATGTCCTATTAACCTTTGACCTTGACCTCAATTTCAAGGTCACCAATCAAGGACCTCAAATAAAAAGACCCTAGGTCTGTAATATGTATGGTTAATGAGTTATATCACTTTAGGCATGATTTTAAATATAAGATGGGCGAAAACTCTCATTTATTGTTTACGCACCCTTCCAACCAAAATTTATAAGTTACAACATGTCGCAACTCACAATTTAGTAAAAATAATTCCTCAATATCTTTCACGGTTGTTGAAAATAAGAGAAAATAAGCCAAAATCAAAATTTAGAATATGACCTTGACCTTTGACCTTGACCTTATTTTCATTTTTTTGCACCAAGGAACTTAAATCCAAAGACCCTAGGCCTATATCACTGATGGTTTACCAGTTAGAAACGCATATCACTTATATCAAATGCATAAGGGGAAATAACTCTCATATGGAGTCTCCGGATAGCTTCGGTCCAAATGAATACCCTAATCCTGAAGAAGTAACGAGTTATTTGGTAAAATAAATTTGTCGTAATCTTTTACGGTTGCGAAAGAGTAGTGGCCACAAGAAAAACAGTGTTTGGGAAGATAACTCATACAAGGTAAAGTATTTTGTTACGCGGTTGTAAATTTTTAAAGCGTATAAACTATACGACATCATATTCCAAATATCTAAGCGACACCTTTTGAAACATCAATACTACGCAAGAAAAGGATTTAGGCGGAAGAAAAAAAAATAATAATCAGAACAAAACCTATAGGTCTTTCCACGGAAAGGTGGAAAGACCTAATTAAAAACCAATTGTTCAGAGAACAATTGAAGGTCTTTCCACCAGTTAATATCTATTTTGATATGAAAATATTAAAATAAGTCCAAAATGTCAGTTCCTATGGCTTTATGGTGTTTAAATATGAATTTAAAGCACGGGTCAAAATCTAGAACTTCCTATTAACCTTTGACCTTGACCTCAATTTTAAGGTCACAAACTAAGGACATCGAATCAAATAACCATAGGTCTTAAATTTGTATGGTTAATGAGTAATATCACTTTACGCATAATTCTAAATATAAGAGGGCGAAAACTCCCATTTATTGTCTACGCACCCTTTCAACCAAAATTTATAAGTTACTACATGTCCCAACTAACAATTTTGTAAGAATAATTTGTCGATATCTTATAAGATTAATAAAAATGAGTGAAAATGAGCCAAAATCTAAATTTCAAATATGACCTTGACCTTTGACCTTGACCTAATTTTCATTTTTTTGGACCAAGGACCTCAAATCTAAAGACCCGTGGTCTCTATCACTTATGGTTTAACATTAAGAAATGCATATCACTTAATTCAAATGAAAAAGGGGAATAACTCTCATATGGAGTCTCCCTAAAGCTTTGGTCCAAATGAATATCCTAATCCTTAAGATGTAACGAGCAATTTGGAAAAGTACATTTGGCGTAATCTTTTACGGTTGGGAAGGAGAAGTGGCCACAAGAAAAACAGTGTTTGGGGAGATAACTCTTACAACTTTAAGTATTTTGTTACGCAGTTGTAAATTTTTAAAGCGTATAAACTATACGACATCATATACCAAATATCTAAGCGACATCTTTTAAAACATCAATACTACGCAAAAAAAAAAATTAGGCGGAAGAAAAAAAAAAAAAATAATAATAATAATCAGAACAAATTCAATAGGTCTTTCCACGGAAAGGTGGAAAGACCTAATAAATCGAAACAACCGTTAACTATATTATAACCAGATTATCGGCTGCTGTAGAAGTATGTCTGTAGTAGGAAATGAGCGAGGGGAGTTTGCAAAGAATATACAAATACAGAAAACTAAAAGTAGAAAACTTGGTTTACAACCGACAAAATTGTGCAACACAAACTGTTGAAGATGAAGATGATATACATTTTGTCCCTGATATTTCTATCGACCATAATTATGTAAAAAAACTATTTAAGCAATGGAAAAAATAGTAACATTAAAAAATCTTATATTAGGTTTCATGAGAAATTCTTAAAAAAAATAGCTTTGCATTCATTTCCCTATCATTTCTATAGTAATCTTGAATGAAAACCAATAAACTTGAACCCTTTAAAAAAAAAAAATAGACGGTCAACCCATTTTTTTATTTTTTATTTTACTAAACATATGATAAAGTTCATTTACTAAAAAAAATAGCTATTTTCTATATTAGATATTTATACCACCCAGCCAACTTAACCAGAGACAAAGAAAATACGTCAACAACTCTTGATCGTTGTTCTTCGTCTAATTGTTATTCGTTCAGTATTGATATAGGGTCTTCTATGAGTAATGCAATTAAATGTATTTTGTTCTAAATTGGCGAATTATTTTTTTTTAAACTCTGTTTTGAGGAACGTTACTCCCAAAATTGGAAAAAGTCGGAAATACAACTCATAGCATTACTTCGAACAGCAACCTGGTTTTAATTTCAAAAACGTGATTGTTCCACTCTTACATTCTACTTATAGATACACAAACGTGCAGAATTTTGACATACTTGCGTTTTTGTGTTATGATCAGGCTTTTAAAACGTGGGTATATAATAATCTGTTTGCAATTAGACACAGCATATTAAGTATTTATAAGAACACCTATCTGGAACTCTGATAATGTGAATTTTAGCTAACATTTTTCAAGTTTTTTTTCTTATTTCCGCTATCGTGTATTGATTTAATTTTGAATGCAACACGTCTTCTGATTGCCTAAAAGTGCTTTGTCTAGTAGGCATGGACATAATTTTTTGTCATGTGACCGTGACGCTATTATTCAGTGTGCTCCCCATTTTTCATGTTATTTCCTCATAGACATAAAAAAAATATTACAGTCATTTCTTTGATTTTCAATAAGAATAGGAATCTGAAGACAGTCTGAGAGAAACAGTCGGTTTGACATTTGCCTTGTATTTTTCTCTTTCAATTGTCCTATTCGATAAAAACCATCTATGCCAACAAAAATGACTAAATTGGTAATCTGAACAACAAATTAAAACAACACCTCATAAATTTCATGCATCTGAAACGCTTTTTTTATTTACTTTCATCAATAAATACTTATATAACAAATAAATATGTATTGTTCTAAAATTTATTAAAATATTTGATACTGTATGTAAGAAAACAACTGAAAGTCAGTTCTAGCATTTTCAGACAGATTTTATTATCAAAAACTTTCATATCTCTGTTTAATCTTTGCTAGCATACATCAGTAACTTGTGATCATTTATTTAGAATTTTGATAACTGGTATCTTGTAATAAACTGTAATTCTGTCTTTGTTTTCAGTCATTTTGTGCCACAACTGTTTCAATAACTTTCTCTCACAATTAGCATTGCCACCGAATTTCCAATATATTAGTGCATTATACAGGACAATGGTGTTACAGTACAACATAAGAACAAATTATGAAAATCAGTTGAAAAGATTTTAACTTATCAGACTGATACAAATCAGAAAAACATAAAAAAAAAACGCTGAAAGAACGTGGAAAGGTATTTATTCATCCCTAAAACAACATAACATGGATATAGTGTAGAGACGTCATTAACAGTTGAAGAAAAACATGAACGTGTGCAATGCCTGATTTGCTGAACATGTATTGTCTACTAGCTCATAGACACAATGTTGTCATATGACCGTGACGAGGAATATTCCCTCACAATAAGCATTGCCACCAAATGATGTTATATTAGTACATTATAAACAAAATAATTCAGTTCTGGAGGAAGAAGTATATAAAAACGGCTCTCAAAATAACTAATGCGAACTATTAAAATCTGATTTAAGTTTTTTTTACAAAACAGGAACATTTTTTTTTTAGTTAGTACAAGGCTCAAACGGGTAACAACTTTTCATTAATTAAATTATTTTGTCAGTTTTCCTTTTTCCCATTTGTTTAATTTTAATGAGGTAAATCCAAACTTCAACTAGAAAAACAAATCCTTTGAAATATGCACAGTGACAATAACAAAATAGAAAAAGCTTATTTAAACTTAGTACTAAACACATTTTGTTCATGTACACTGGTAGGGAAATGAATTATCTCTTAACATATTTAAAAAAAAAAGATTTACCATTCTGACATTCTCCAACCTCTTCATTGGAAAGTTATGTAAGACATGTGTGTTAGATTTTCAAATTAAAATGCCGTTATAGAATTATAAACCATCATGCATGATAATATCGACTTTTGCTAAATATTCTATAAATCTTGTTGATATTTATATCAGTAAAGAAAAAAACTTCTTTCATAATTCTACAACAATTTGACTTAAGTAGAAGCATTCGTAACAACTCGACAGATTCCAGACAATCACCCGAGCATAGCCGATTTTGAATAGAAGATGGCTTCTGGTCAAAGATTGTTCCTGTTAACTATTGTTGCCCTGAAGACTTTAGGTAAGACTTATATAATTTCATTTATTGTATTGCACGAAGAATAAATGTTACATATAAATATAAGAAGCTGTAGTATGAGTGCTTTTGATATTCTGATCTAATATGATAAATTTAATTTATTCATTGTTTTTTGGGCCAGTACCTGCATTTACATATCCACACTCTTCAGTTGTTTCTGTTATATGATGGCAAAATGTACAGTAGGTAATTTTATTCGAACTAAAAATTATTCTTCACAAATTCTTTACTTTAAAGCTATCGTTTTGTTAATTTTTTATTATTATTTTCTAGCCAAATTGATTTTAATTCAGGTGTTTGGTATCGTCAAAAAATTTGCAATATGTGTTTATTAATGAAATACACCAAGCACAAAGTGAAAACAAATTGCATTTTTATCTTATTGGTTGTAAGCCGCTTATTTAGTTTTGTCTTCGTATGATATTAACGTGTTAGAAGACGTTTAGTATTAAGTGAACATGTTCGTCCGTTTGTTTGTTTGTCATGTTATTTCATGTTTTTCTTCGACTCAATAATATTATAAATAACAGAAGGGGAGGATTTCCAAATGTAACGCAGCGTTGATGATTCCAAACAAAACTCGAAACGGTGATATTTTTATAATCAAATCCGTAATTTGCTTAATTAACTATAGCCTTTCTTAACCTGAATTGCATAGCAAATTGATTTAGTAATTAAATTGAATAGAGAGGTCCCCTGGCCATATCTGTATGGTTTGAGTAGACTTGTGACCTATAATTGTTAATGTCTGTGTCATTTTGGTCTCTTGTGGAGAGTTGTCTCATTGGCAATCATACCACATCTTCTTTTTTATATTACCTAAAAACTATAATTTTGCTTATGCACTTGTTCCTTCCAAAGTTGGATTTAATGTTTTGTGTCCTGTTTGTTTATTTTCTTTATTATTCTTGTCAATGAGCTGTCTGTTTTCTTTGGTTTTTAAATGCCCCGTTTGTACCTTTGTCTTCTCCCTCTTTTTATCATATATTTGTCTGTCTTAATTGAAAAGAACTGGATTGGTTAATATATATATTTTACAGGACTGGTAATTGAAAATACATTTACAACACCAAATAACGGGAAATTGAATTTATTTCAAGTCGCTGATTTTTTGCAGTATGTTGTTGATATCAACCAATACGGTCTTGATTTAGGTGGAATAACGACACTAACATTCGAGGCAAAAGCATGTAGAGATGCTAATACCATTATGTCCAATTCAGACAATGGAAACTCCTCGAAGCCCATTTATGAATTTATAATTGGTGGCTGGGGAAATCAAAAATCAGCTATTCTAAGACGGAATGATGATTCATTAACCCAAAGTAGCCAACAAGTCGTCATATTCAACACTCCAGACATATGTAAATGTGATGAATACCGACAATTCTGGATCAGTGCCAACAACGGTGTTCTAATGATGGGAAAGGGACTTATCGTTGGTATAAACGTTATAGCTGAGTGGACTGATCCAGATCCTTTTACAGTAAAAAGCATAGGAATAATCACATGGGGAGGAATAGGAGAATGGAAGGTTCAACTAGAAGGTAATATTGTTTCCTTTTCGTGAGAGATCGCTTCAATGGCAAGCGGTATTGTTTATAAGATACATGCACATAATCCAAATTAACTTCAGAAAATAATTGTAAATTGTGTTTTTTGAATTCAATTGATGGTTATCATTGAACAACAGGGACAATTTATGTTAAATTCGACTTACAAAATATTAGATAATTAAAAACAGTAAACACAGATAACAACAGTGTGTCTATAATTTGTTATAAATGTTTTACTCCTTTTTGACATTTCATCCTCTAAATATGTGTGTTCGTTTGTTTTACACATCGTTGTTAATATAATGGAAAGTTATGCGACTGTCATCCACGAGAGAGGTTTAGCTAGCTATGAATTCTGGTTTTATCTGCAATTTTCTACGTGAGAACATGCCTGTACAAATAGTTATCAAAGGTACCAGGATTATACTTGTTTACGCCAGAGTCTTGCTACATAAGACTCTGACATCAGTGACACTCAGATCAAAATAGTTATAAAGTCAAACCAGTTCAAAGTTGAAGAGCATTGAGAACCCTAAATTCCAAAATTCTAAACGCTATGTACTAAGTCAGGAATATGACTGTTGTTAATCCTTCTTTGGTGTGTTTGGATTTTTATCTTGCTATTTGCTATTTGCTTAGAGACATCGGAGTTCGATATTTTTGTGATTTAATTTTTTACGATAAAACAAGTGCTGTAGTAAAATCCAGATTAATATTATTATTATCATTGTCGCTATTTTTTGCATTTGTCTTTTGATCTTGTTTTGTGATAATTTTTCATATCATGCTTCTCGCTTAGGATGGAAAATTATCACAAGAAACTAAGGAGGCACGTGGCGTTGCTAATAAAATTGACATGAAATTGACACGTCGTCGTAGGTAAAATATTGTTAAACAGAGTATCATGGGTCATCTCAACTCGATTACCTTGCTCGCTCTCGCCCTGTCAGCTCAAACGAGAAAATCAATTTCGTTGAGATGATCAACAATAATATATAATTATTGTTCTTGCTAACTTATATATGCTTGTAATAACTATATAGAGAATTCCGTTTACGTAGCGATAAATAGTAAATAAAGTATTGGAATTCGTAATCGAGATACTCTAATGTTCGCGATCTCCGGTAACATTTTCATTATATTTTATGTATCAAACATGTCATTTGTAGATTAAACGCATTAAACATGCCATTTGTAGATTTTCATACTTAATTGAGCTGTATTTTTAAAGGCGTGGTCATATATAAAAAAAAAAAATATGTTTTGCAGTTGTGAATAACCTTTACGATGGTCATTTCTCTCGATGTACAACAAACTATAAAGCAGTCCTGAACATTTTGATTTCAAAGAAACACACGTCATTGTTGAAGTGTGCTGACTTGTGTGATACGTTACCCTCATGTATTGGCCTCAACTATCATAATCAAAGGTAAGTTATGTTTGTGTGTGATACGCTACTCTCTTGTATTGGCATCAACTATCGTAATCAAAGGTAGGTTTTGTTCTTGTGTGATACGCTACCCTCATGTATTGGACTCAACTATCATAATCAAAGGTAAGTTATGTTCTTGTGTGATACGTTACCCTCATGTATCGGACTCAACTATCATAATCAAAGGTAGGTTATGTTCTTGTGTGATACACTACTCTCATGTATTGGCATCAACTATCATAATCAAAGGTTGGTTTTGTTCTTGTGTGATACGCCACCCTTATGTATTGGACTCAACTATCATAATCAAAGGTAGGTTATGTTCTTGTGTGATACGCTACTCTCATGTATTGGCATCAACTATCATAATCAAAGGTTTGTTTTGTTTTTGTGTGATACGCCACCCTCATGTATTGGACTCAACTATCATAATCAAAGGTAGGTTTTGTATTTCTTCATCTATATCACGTGCAATACCAAAATATTAAACAGTAGTAACATACAACACATTTCTTTATATTGAAGAGAGTTTAGAATATGACCCGAAATAAAAAGGTTCCCTAATAATATTGTGAATATGAAGAAGTATACAGGTGACAATTGTCTCTTCTGATGCCACTTGTATACTTTTACTATGTATAATGTGTGGATTCTTATAAATTCTATATAACTTTTGGACTTTCTTAAATTGATCTATTTCTGAAATAAATCCTTACATACTTTTTAACCCATAATGCTAACATTGCCTATTTGAAATTTTCAAATTGTTTGTTTATACATTAAACGACAAAAAGATGTGACGGATACAATTTTCTGACGTCAGACACGCGAATCAATGAATGTGTTTGTAGACAGATGTTGTTTTGTGTTCCGTTAAATTGTTCTATTTAAAATTGTTAAACGATGATGACGGCTGTACCCATATTTTGACTAACTTATGTGTTATGTCTGTTTAGTTCACGCATCATTATATATATAACGGAATTTGATGAGACTGTCATCAAAGTGAGAGGGTTGGCGCTATAAAACCAGGTTTAATCCACCATTTTCTGCATTTGAAAATGCCTGTACCAAGTCAGGAATATGACAGTTCTTGTCCATTCGTTTTTGATGTGTTCTGTTATTTGATTTTGCCATGTGATTATAAATTTTCCGATTAGATTTTCCTCTAAGTTCAGTATTTTTTGTGATTTTACTTTTTGATACATTTGCTTAGATCAGCTATTTGTGGGGCATTTATCAAATCTGAGGTACATTGTGTTTAATGGAAATAGCTGATTGATTATATTGAATTATACAGCAACATACACATATGCGAACTCAAATTTTTGGTGACTTTTTGATACCAATTAATGATTGGTCCCATGAATTACTACTGTAATAGTACCTTTATTCGTGGGGTATCAAGTTTTTGTGGTTTTTGTGGATAGCTCTATTCACGAATGTAAGTGTCCATTGAAATATTACAACTGTTGTCTAAATCAAGACAAATATGGAAAGATCTCAATGTAGGTTTGACCACATCGATACGGGCGTTGTTCAATTTAATCTAGAAAATACATCGAACACAAGCAAACACACTATATGACCTTTATATAAAACTTTCGAGCAGATTTAACCGATCTAATGCTTAAAGCAACATGAATTGTCCGAATTTGTACAATTAAGTTCTGACCGAAATTATAGTTGTGACCAATGAGAGTTGGATATCCGGTGTTGATATGCCGGATAATAATAAAATCAAAACTTTCACAGGAAAAAAAATCATGTTGGGTTTGCTTTTTCAAGTTCAAATTCAAAGCTTTAAATTTTACAATTCAAAGTATATTTGTAGGACTTTTTAATACAACCGTTTTCTTTCAGTGATATGTGTTTGGCCCAATCAAAACCTCTGTTGATCTCATGTATATTAGTGTTATCACCTCTGGTTTCACGTATACATCATGTTAATGTTTAACGACAATGTGTAGGCAAAGCTGATATCCGAAAGCAATTATTTTATGAAAATTTAATGAATGTTGTCATTCATGAAGGAATATTTCTTTAAGTGACATGTTTATGGTATAATAAACAACTTTGATAATCGTTGATCTGTTTATCCAAATGTAAATAGTGTCATCACTTCTGATTTCACGTATGCATTATTTAAAGTGTTTAGTTTGCAATATCCGTCAACTGAGACAATTGTTTAGTATAGCCTATATCCGAAAGCAATTATTTTATTAAATATTTAAAGAAATTTCGTCATTTATAATTTTTATTGCAAATTTAATGAAAGACAAAATAAGTAAAACTAAATACCTCAGTTTGCAATGTCACATAGATCAATATAAAAACAATAGTAATTTATTTTTTAAGAACATCATTTCTGATGGCTTCAAATTCTTTGCCTGATTTTTCTTTTCTTTAGATAAATAAATTCAACGAATTTAGGAACCCACGAAAATACTCCTTTTACTCAAACAATGAAAAGTGGTACCCACGAATAAAAGTCTTGAAATCCATAAATGATTTTTGAAAGCTTTTGGTTTTTCTCAATCCATATCCTTACTTAAATCAGTGAAGAAATGTTGTATTTCCGTAATGCCGAGACCGAGTAATGAAAATATAAATCAGGCAATAAGAATATTACAGATAAATGTAGCAACAGTAACCGACCAAGGAGGATGGCTGTTCCTGGTGCTAGAACATCCCATTTGTTTTTTACGATCAATGATTTTGAATGAAGACAATTGGTTGGAACTTCTCCTGTATCCTTGGTTGGAACTCCTTTCAAAATGACTAGATCCGGCCCTGGTGAAGGTGCTTTTTTGTATGGTTTTTAATTTTAGTTCATTTATGTGATTTGGAGTTTAGTGTAACGTCCATTTTCCCTGAGCTAGTGCACAATTTTGTTTAGGGGCCAGCAGAGAACCACCTTCTGAGCGGGATTTTTCTCACTGCGTTCAAGACCCATTTTGGACTTCATTTGTTGTCGGCTCTTTCCTTAGATTGTTATATCGTAAAATATTCCCCATTTACATTCTCAATTGTATTTCTAGACAACTTCACGAGATAACAAATACCAATCATACATATTCACATTACCAACGAATTTCTTGCGAAAAAAATATGTAGGAATATTTTAAGCTTCTCAACATAAAGATTTGTTTGTTAAACTGCTATATATCCAATGAAATACTTATTATCAAGTGTGTGGCTTAATTTTTTTGACATTTTGATATTGGTTTTAAAACGTCAAAGCAAATAAACTCATCATACATGTAGAAACAAAAATTGACATTTTCCATAAGCACCAGACACGCGTTTGTCAACAAATGCTCGTCAGTGACGCGCCAAACTAAGTCAAGATAAAAAGGTCAAATAATATAGTTAAAGAGGATTGAGGACCACAAATTCCTAAACTTTTTGCCAAATACAGCTAAGGTAATCTACTCTTGAGGTAGACAGGCCTTAGGATATAAAAAAATCAAAGTTTTGTAAACAGTTAATTTGTAATCTTAACCATATAAATGATAATTTATGCCAAACATAGAAGTGTTAACTACTAGACTGGTGATACCCTGGGGGATAATGATTTATCAGAAGTTGATGAACATAAAACGAGCAAAATTTATTCTAGTCAAGGTGTTTGGTACCACTTTAAGCTCAATTCTGTAAAAGCAAATACTACATCAAGATTATATTTAATTTATGATTTAATTTATTGGTTTCAGCTGTGAACTAGTAGCACTAAGCCCTGAAGTTGTAAAACATATCCCAAAGAAACAAGAAGACAATTGGGAATTTTATTCGAAATGTTACAGATACAATGGTGCATGTCTTTGGTGTTACTTCTGATGATGTTCGTCTCTATCTACGAGTTTGGTGATGAATGAATGTTACTTTATTAGAGTGCGACTGTTTGTTAGACGACATGGTTTTTCTTTTGGATGATTAATGTTACTTTATTCGAGTGCGATTGTTTGTCATTCGACATGGATTTTTTTCTTGATATTAAATGCTACTTTATTCGAGTTCTAAATCTGTTTGTCAGTGGATACGGATTTTTTCCGGATGATAAATGTTACTTTATTTGAACGAGACTGTTTGTCAGTTGACATGGATTTTCTTCTGGAGGCTGAATGTTCCTTTATTCGAGTGCGATTGTTTATTAGTCGACATGGATTTTCTTCCGGATAAAAAATGTTACTTTATTCGAGTACAACTGTTTGTTTGTCGACATGGATTATATCATGGATGATGAATGGTACTTTATTCGAGTGCTTCTGTTTGTCACTCGACAAGAATTTTCTACCGGATGATAAATGTTACTTTATTCGAGTGAGACTGGTTGTCGGTCGACAAGGATTTTCTTCCGGTTGATGAATATTATTTTATTCGAGTGCGACTGTTTGTTTGTCGACATGGATTATATCATGGATGATGAATGGTACTTTATTCGAGTGCTTCTGTTTGTCACTCGACAAGAATTTTCTAACGGATGATCAATGCTAATTTATTCGAGTGAGACTGGTTGTCAGTCGACATGGATTTTCTGTAGCGAAAATAAGCCGATAACAGTCCATTCTGTTCAATATTTTACAGAATGGACTGTTAAAGGCTTATATATTACTTATTTTTGTTTAACACGTCAAAAATGTGATAAAATGCAAGCCAATAAAAAATTGTGTTAACATGTTTTTTAACAAGTGTGAAAATTGTTATGTGAATAATTTTTTTTTCTTTACATAAAAAATTATCCTTTATGGTAGTCCCTTTAAACATTAGCTCAACTTAAACAATAGACAAAAACAAGGACAGCTGAAGGTAAACATTGTCAACATGTTTTGTCACATGAAGATTAAGACACTGGGTATGCGTAACACGATTTGTGCGTGCGCAAGGACTACTCTAAATATTTTTTCAATGAATACTTTTCCATGCATTTCTTTATTCAAAATTGAAAAAGACGATAAAAGTATATTCTAAATGCAAAAAAAGGGAAGAAAGTCGTGTTGTTATTAGTGATTGTGATGTTTCAAATTTTAGTTAAAAATCCAATGTGTATACAGATATATTAAGTGTGCATTACAAAGATGACATAGATATAGATATATCACCTAGTTATGGCAAGTTTTATGTATCTTATATTTAAAAATGTAGTCCTGTCCAATAATTAATTGTATCTTGTTGGAATTCATTTCTTACTAGTTGAATGACAAAAAAAAGAAAAAAATCATAGAAAGATATGGGGGATGGGGGTATTGATGTCCCTTGTGTTTTGTTTTTTTTAATATTACCGAAACATAATTTTGTCTCACGATTACCTTTTCCAAAAGAGACTCTTTCTTATTTTTTTTTAATTAAAACGTCGTTCACAAGCAAAGTGTTGCATTATAATCATAATAGTAGACTTAAAAAACAACAACTTGTAAAACAACGCCGAAACCCGAAAATCATCAAAAACGTTTGTGCATGAAATAAGTTCTAGATTTATACTTTCTACACAGGGTGAGGTTTAGGTCGTTTATGGCCCTTATGTCGCGGCTCGATCTATCAAACGTTAGAAGCATAACTTTATTCTATTCTTTTAAATTTCAATTGAAGATAAAAAATGATGCAAGGAAGAATCATAGCAACACCAGAGGTTAATTTTAACGGAAGATGATAAATCTTTTGGTGTTGTTAAAATCAATTGAAAAGTGATTTTTGCTCTCAATAAATCATTTTGATGAGTGACAAAATTAAGATATTGGAATATTGACTTTAATAAAATGATTTTTTGTAACTGTTATTTGTGTTTTGGTCGTTTTTGTCTTTACATTATGAAATTAATAGTCGAAATTGATATTATTTTCAGTGATGGACTATCACTTACCTTTAAGAATCAGTTATGCTACCTTCAGCTGTCCAATATTTTTAAGAAAGTAGAGGACTTTTCTTTAAAATATTGGACAGTTAAAGGTAGCATAATTGTTTTTAACAGGTAAATGATAGTCCAATCATTGAAATAAAGAAAGGTTACACCAATAGAATGACGTCACAACAATGTTTTATTCTTGATGATAAATGTAGCTATATTCGAGTGAGACTGTTTGTCAGTCGATAAAATGTAAAATCACAAAAATACTGAACTTAGAGGAAAATCAATTTGGGAAGTCCATAATCACATGGCAATTTCAAATAACAAAACGCCTCAAAAACGAATGGACAAGAACTGTCATATTTCTGACTTGGTACAGGCATTTTCAAATGTAGAAAATGGTGGATCTAACCTGGGTTTTATTATCATTCTGTGTAATATAGTTATGTGACTCTTAGTTTGATGTATATTTCTATGTTGTACATACATATGTAATTCCTTTATACAAGCTGACTTTTTTTACAATGAACAAGTTTTAAAATGAAACATCAATATCTTTTACATGTTTGTATATATATATATATATTTATATTTATTGTATATGCTGCTAGACGCATCTTAATGTATCCAGTCCCCGTTGTGAAGAGGTAATTTCTAGATAAATAAAAGTATTTATGTCGAATATCACCGTTTCAAAATCAAAATTAAACCAATTTGTTGAACTAAACAGCTTGACCTGGAGTTAAACTTATAAAAACTCTTTATATCCCAATTCTTTTGTTATATCAATTCCTTATAAATGATTAAATCTTTAAGAAAGAGATACCAGTCAGGAATCACCAACGACTGAAAAAAGTCTATTTATATTTTGAAAATCTTTATGACTTTGCTTTGTAAAACATTTACCATTAAATTTTATGAACACAAGAGCCTATAATTCATTTATATTGTCGTTTGTTTATGTGTTACATATTTGTTGTTTTTTTTTTTTTTTTTTTTTTGTTCCTTTGTTTTTTCATAGATCGTTAGTTTCTCGTTTGAATAGTTTTACATTGTAATTTCTGGGCCTTTTATAGCTGACTATGCAGTATGGGCTTTGCTCATTGTTGAAGGCCGTACAGTGACCTATAGTTGCTAATTTATTTTACATTCGGTCTCTTGTGGATAGTTTTATCATAAGCAATCATACCACATCTTCTTGTTTATAGGTAAAATGTGGGCTTAAAATATATCATTCCACAATTGTTTTGCATTTATTTGTTATTCATTTATTCTGTTAATCATCAACATCAAACTAGCTATGTAAAACTTTGTGAGTATCGCACTCAATGATTGAATTGTGTTGTGACACCTAACATTCCAACATAAAAAGTAAAATCACAAAAATACTGAACTCAGAGGAAAATCAATTCGGAAAGTCTATAATCACATGGCAAAATCAAATAACAAAACGTATCAAAAACGAATGGACAAGAACTGTCATATTCCTGACTTGGTACAGGCATTTTCAAATGTAGAAAATGGTGGATTGAACCTGGTTCTATAGCTAGCTAAACCTCTCACTTGTATGACAGTCGCATCAAGTTCCATTACATTGTCACCGATGCTTGGACAAAACAAACAGACACAATAGTTAAAAAGGTAAACATAAATGACCATGGTACTATGTAACAACGCATTTAATGTTGCCTCATAGGTCCCGACAGTATTTAAGTATTTGGACAGTTAAACGTGTAGAGTGTCCAGTTCGGCTGTTAAAGATTTCAATAGTCCTGTTAGATTAAGATGCATATATCAGTTATGAAAATTATTTACATACTAGCTAATATCAAATTATATATTTTTAAATGATTCATCAAAAGATATAAAGACAGATCTGCCATAATCAAAGATTCGTTAACGAATGTCAGTTGTTTAATATGTTTTTTTACTTTGATCTAGTAAGTATGTCCCCTAGACTTGTTTGTTTGCTATACATAACTATTGGTTCAACATTAAACACTTGCCCACATTTTTTGTCAAACTGCAATCAATTCTTATATTTTATATACCTTATTTTACGTATATATGGATTATATATAGTCAATAAAAATAAAGAAACTCATCTGTAATACATGATTTACCTATTTTGACCTTATTCAATCTACATGTAGTTCGAAATGAATCTCAGCATTCTCTCTTTTTCATGCTTAGTTGTTGTGTGAGAGATCGAACAAGATCCCATTAGAGTTCGAGTAGAACCTTTGTCTGACGTTGTGAGCATAACAGACGTGCACGTTCGGAGTTTGAATTCTAATAAGTTTGGACGTTATCATAACCCCATACAAAATTTGGTAGATTTGTAATTCTTTTATATTATGGTAATTTGATGTTTTGTATCTGCCGTATTGCTTCAGTTGCTACAAGTGGGAGGTTTAGCGCTATATAACCAGGTTCAATCCATTATTTTCTACATTTGAAAATGCCTGTACCAAGTCACGAATATGACAGTTATGTCCATTCGTTTGATGTGTTTTATCATTTGATTTTGCCATTTGATTAGGGATTTTCCGTTTTGAATTTTTCCTGGGAGTTCAGTATTTTTGTGAATTTTTCATGGTTCAGAATGCCATATGTTGTAAATATTTGAAAAAGAGAGACGAAAGATACCAGAGGGACAGTTAAACTCATAAATCGAAAATAATTGACATCGCCATGGCTAAAAATGAAAAACACAAACAATAGTACACATGACACAACATAGAAAACTAAAGAATAAGCATCACAAACCCCACCAAAAACTCGGGGTGATCTCAGGTGCTACGGAAGGATAAGCAGATCCTACTCCACATGTGGCACCCATCGTGTTGCTTATTAAATAACAAATCCGGTAAATAGTATAATTCGGAAGGTCCCATTTATGAAAGGGGATTGAAGTTACGACGTAAAGAACATATCTGATATCATTTGTGAAACGGTTGCATAACTGTTAACCAACTCGTGAAAATGCCTTTCAGTTACAATAACGTCTGTATATTGTGAAAATGTTCATGGTGGATAATCAGTAATGGATTGAAAGTATTTGACAGAGTAAAACATTGTTTTATTTCATCTGATGTTTCATCATATATCAAAAATATATCGTCCCTGTATATGCAATGAAATTTCGTCTTTATGTTAAAATGCAGAAAATATTTGAATTATCACAGATTTTCGGTTGAAAGGAACAGCCGCCCATAGCCGTACCTATTTTTTCTTTTAATATTTTCTTATAAGATTTCTGAAAATGAGAGATAACAAGCCAAAATCAAAATTTTGAACATGACCTTGACCTTTGACTATGACCTCATTTTCATTTTTTTTTTTTACCAAGGACTTCAAATCAACAGACTTAGGCCTCTATCACTTATAGTTTTCCAGTTAGAAATACATTTCAAAATTTTAAATACAAAAGGGGAAATAACACTCATATGGAATCTCTATACGTCTTCGGTCAAAATAAAACAGAACATCCTGAGGATGTAACGAGCAATTTGGAAAAATAAATTTGTCGGTTTCTTATACGATTGCGAAGCCTTAGAGATAACAAGAAAAAAAATGTTCGGGGAGATAACTCTTATATGGGAAGGTATTCGGTTAAGCAGTGTCAGTTTCAAAAGCATATAAACTGTATGATACCATATTCCAAATATCTAAGCGACATCTTGCAGAACAAAAAAAAGCGAAGGAAAAAAATTTGGCGGGAGTAAATAAAAAAGTAATAATCAGAAGAAAACCAATTGGTCTTTCCACGGAAAAGTGGAAAGACCTAATAATAATCAGAAGAAATCCAATGGGTCTTTCCACGGAAAGGTGAAAAGACCTAATAAATGTATAATACATCCGGTTTACTGTCACATTCTGACATCCTCATGTTTATGTCGTATACTTGTTTTAAAACTAGTGTTTGTCTTTGAGTCTCTTTTTGTTTTACTCAATGTCATCAGAAGTGTGTCGACACTGATTTTTAAAAACTTTTCAGCATCATTGCTGAAATAAATCTAACATATAAGTTTTATAAAAAAAAACATTGGCAAGAATTGTTCACGTTAGAGAGCTAACAAGACCGGACTGAAGGACGGACAT
Source organism: Mytilus edulis (assembly GCF_963676685.1). Taxonomy (NCBI): domain Eukaryota; kingdom Metazoa; phylum Mollusca; class Bivalvia; order Mytilida; family Mytilidae; genus Mytilus; species Mytilus edulis. The sequence goes on along the minus strand of NC_092357.1, from coordinate 63,212,254 downwards.
CCTGTATTTCTATGTTCCCATCGACGCGTCGCACGGGGGGCAAAAATCCAACGACATCTTAAAATCTTTTTGAATTTAGATTCATATTAATTTACACTTTGGTCTTCGGGGATGTGTGTGTTTATGGTGTTTTGAGATCGACATGATGTACAGTAAAATTGAGAATGGAAATGGGGAATGTGCCAAAGAGACAACAACCCGACCATAGAGCAGACAACAGCAGAAGGTCACCAACAGGTCTTCAATGCAACGACGCCTTGAACAGCTGGTAAAAACGCACCTTTTCGCAAAGTGGGGAGACAAAACGACTCACAGACGATTCGCAAAGGTGCCCATTTCTTTATTTACATAAATAGAAATGTGGGATATACACAGCAACCGGCCAATTAACGACAATCAAAACCAAAGACATATAGATAACACGTGACTAATGAAGGATGGACAACAACATTGAGAATGAAAGTATATTTAACTGCTAATCTGTTACAGTAGTTTTAGTAAAGATTCGTTGGTCTCTTGAATATGAAAGATAATAAGTATATTTAGTATTGCAAGTATGAAATCTATCAAATTATAAAATCACATGGTCACAACAATAGTCAGATTTAAGCTACATGTATAACAGCAACAAAGTTTAATCTCCTAGAACGTATTTGTTTGTCTTGATTAAAATCAAACCATTATGACATAAGGAGATGTGATATGATTGCTAATTAAACAACTTTCCATCAAAGACTAAATGACGTACATATATATTTGTGATCTCCCAATTACCATCCCACTAATGCTATGAACTGCTTATACAAAAAGAAATGTTGTCACCAAGTGATTTATTATAATTTATAAAATAGAACATCATTACATTTGTACATATGCTAAATAATTGTGTTCCCTTGGCTAAATACTGGGATCATATTGTTTTACCAGTGTCCTTTCTACAGTTCGTCCCGCACTTAGTATACTAGTATAGGTTTATACGGATGATTTCGTAGGATTATGTACAGTTTTTAATCCTTAACTTTTAAACGATGTACCTGGTGTTAGTTCATACACTTAAGATTCGCATCTTGTCATTTTTTTCTCTTTTCTCACAGTTTGCTAAATTTGACATTTTGAAATATATTGCTCCGGTTAATTTTTTAACCTATATTGAGGGAGCACATACATATAATCTGTATATTCTTAGGGTCATTTTTTCTTTAATGACTTTTCGCAGACGACAGAATGTTGAACTTGGTTTATTTGAGTAAAATTTTGCATACAGTTTGTAAGGTTGTCCGACTAACTACGCACACATCCCACACGTTTACATTATGTAGAGTCTCCTGTATTTTGTATTGTATCAGGATATTGATTTTCTTTTTAATTTTCACAACTAACAGAATGTTTAACCTTTCTTGCAACAATTCAAATTGCACTGTATCGTACTGTATATATAATATATGATGAAATATATGATGAAAATGTTCTTTAAGTGATAATGCAAATATATTATTTACAAACTATTTCATCAACTGTAACAACTTCAAACGACCTAACATACATCTCGTCATTACTTGGTCCTCATCACTGATTTCAACATTTTATTAGTTCAATTAAATATTCCAATAAAGTATTATCTTTAAAATACATGATATAATATATGCTAAAAAAATCATTTAGTGCAACTATAAGTGTAATATTAAAAACCAATTCTTCAGAGAACAATTGAAGGTCTTTCCACCTCGATAATAAGAATGAAATTTAAAAAAAAACGATGTTAGAAAATGTCACTCCTTGTTGATGTAATTTGGTTCTTCAAATTGATATCAAAAAATAAGGCTAATAGGTATATGCAGAAGACTTAATTTTTTTATTATGAACAGAAAATATTTTTTAGTAAAGGTCAAAATCTAGAACGTAAAATTGACCTTTGACCTTGACCTCAATTTCAAGGTCATAGGTCAGTGATCTAAAAACAAAAGACCCCAGGTCAATCATTTGTATGGTTGTGGAGAAATACTGTTTTCAAATACATAAGGGGTGAAAACTCCTATAAGGGTTAACCAAAACACTTCGACTGAAATAGGTTGAAATTGCGCTTTTTTGTAAACAGTAATTTGGCAAACAAATCATATCATTAACTGTAACAGTTTCTTTTGAATAACGATAAGAAGCAAAACTCAAAATTTATAACATGACCTTGACCTTTCACCTCGATCTCAATTTCAAGGTCATATGTCAGTGAACTCAAAACGGAAGACCGGAGGTCAATCACTTGTATGGTTGTGGAGAAATACTGATTTGAAATACATAAAGGGAGAAAACTCCTATAAGGGTTAACCAAACACTTTGACTGAAAAAGGTTGAAGTTGCGCCTTATTGTAAATAGTTATTTTGCAAACACAACATATCATTTACTGTCACAGTTTCTGTGGAATAACGATAACAAGCAAAATTCAAAATTTAAAACTTGATCTTGACCTTTGACCTTGACCTCAATTTCCTTCAAATGGACCAAGGACTTCATATCAAAAGACTGTAGACCTCTACGACTTATCACATATGAATTTATCTAACAAATCGCCTATATTAAATTTTCAAAGGGAAATAACTCTCATAAGATGTCTTTCGATCACTTAAGTAAAAAAAAACAAATCATTCTCAAGAGTAGACGAACAATTTTTAGCCTTGTCATCGGAAAAGTTTTTAAAACTAGATACCCATTGATAATTGTGGCCAAGTAGTTTCAGAGAAGATTTTTTAAAAAGATTACTAAAATTTAAAAAAATGGTTATAAATTTACTATAAAGGACAATAACTCTTTAAGAGGTCATTTGCAAATTTTGGTCATGTTGCCTTATTTGTAGATCTTACTTTGCTGAACATTATTGCTGTTCACAGTTTATCTCTATCTATAATGATATTCAAGATAATAACCAAAAACTGCAAAATTTCCTGAAAATTACTAGTTCGGGGGCGGCAACCCAAAAACGGGTTGTCTGATTTGTCTGAAATATTCATGGCAGATAGATCTTGACCTAATGAACAATTTAACCCATGTCAGATTTTCTTTAAATGCTTTGGTTTCAGAGATATAAGCCAAAATCTACATTTTACCCCTATGTTCTATATTTAGCCATGGCGGCCATCTTGGTTGGTTGGCATGGTCATCGGACACATTTTTAAACTAGATACCTCAATGATGATTGTGGCCAAGTTTGGTTAAATTTGGCCTGTTAGTTTCAGAGGAGAATATTTTTGTAAAAGTTAACGACGACAGAAGCTTTGTCATGTATGCCTGTATAGCAGTTTTAAGCCTCTTGATTATACAAACAAGAATACACATGCTGAAATGTCTCCCCTTCTTTACTAACCGTTAATATCATTTTGATTGTCTTAAATATAAAGCTTTACTAAAACTATCAGATAAATTTGACATGATCCAAGAAAATGAGGTCAGATAAACCAAACTGGAATTACATATACACCTTACAATCAAATATACATGTACTTTAAATATAGTTGATCTATATATTGCACTTCGAAGAAACAAACCTAACCAGGAAAGCTTAACATTGATCAATGAACCATGACAAGAAGGCAAAGGTCAGATGAACCCTGCCAGACTGATATGTACATCTTACAATCATAATATGCTACAAATAAATATAGTTGACCTTTTGCATATAGTATCTATGAACAAACTGGATCAGGAAAACTCTAGATTGACCAATGAACCATGAACTTGAGATAATAGTCAAATGATAATTTCCAGACAGACAAATACACCTTACAATCATAACACACACCAAAATATAGTTGACCTGTTGCTAATAGTATTAGAGAAACAGAATAAAAAACAAAAATTTAACATTAAGTAATGAACCATAAAAATGAGGTCAAGGTCAAATCAAATATGTCAGACTTACATGTATATTGTAAAATATGTTCATACATGAAATATAGTTAACCTATTGCATATAATATAAAAAAAAAAGACCAAAACACAAAAACTTAACTTTAACCACTGAACCATGAAAATGAGGTCAATGTCAAGGTCAGATTACACCTGCCAAATGGACATGTACACCTAACAATCATTCCATACACAAAATATGGTAGACCCATTCCTCATAGTATATGAGATATGGACATAACCAAGAAAACTTAACCTCTCTGATCCATGAAATAAGGTCAAGGTCAAGTGAAAGTCTTGAAGACCTTGCAAGGTATGCTAATACCAGGTATAGGTTAGCAAATGCCACTGAATCACTATCCCTATGTTAAGCTTTCTGCTATACAAGTCAGGCTCAACAAAAACAACAACTAACATAAAGACATAAGACACACATTTGTTTTGATGATCATAAAAAATTAAAAATGATCAATCTCATTTATATTTTATGAAAATGCACTTTTATAATTCTGTATAATGTCTTCTACAACACCAAATGCTTCTTCAAAATCCTCCTGAAAAAGATAAAAAAAAATTCTTAAAAAATTTACACTGTTCTGATAAATTATATTTTCCTTTTGAATACTCATTTTCAAAACACTTCTTTTTTTTAAATTAAAATGCATTTAGGTGTGTTCAGGTTTGCTGTTTCAAATGATCACAGACCAGGATTTCAAAATCAACTACTTCACTATTCTTTGTTTTTCCTGTGACTGCAATGATTAGCTTTATATCTGTTACCATTGATTAATTATTTAGACATTTCATTTGATTTTTGTTTTTTTCCGTTTTAACGCCAGTTTTTAGCACCACATTTGGGCTATTTCATGATGGCCAGTTTTTAATGGTGGAGGAAGCCATAGTGCCTGGAGAAAACCACTGACCTTTGATAGGGAAGCTGACTATCCTAGACAATAAAGATTAGATCTAGTGCACCAGTTCCAACTCACAACCTCAGTGTTGACTGGCTAGTGGTTACAGTAGTGACTACTTATACCACTCAGCCACTGAGGCAAGGCCCCTTTCAGGCATTAGACATGCGTAAATCAACTATTGTCACTTTTTGTCATATAACTCAATAGTGTTTTCATGCTTACATATACATAGGTTTTAAATATTGGACTTTGAGCATTCTTGATGAAAGTGAGATCATGAAAATACTATCTCACTGCGTTGAAGACCCATTGGTGGCCTTCCATTTGGTCAGGTTGTTGTCTGATTGAAATATTCCCCATTTCCATTTTCAGTTTTACTTTGAACAGATACAATTAATACCTAATATTTATAGAATAACTAATTTAAACAAGAATGTGTCCAAAGTACACGGATGCCCCACTCGCACTATCATTTTCCATGTTCAATGGACCGTGAAAATTGGTAAAAAATATAATAAGGCATTAAAATTAGAAACTAAGATCATATCATAGGGAACATGTGTACTAAGTTTCAAGTTGATTGGACTTCAGCTTCATCTAAAACTACCTTGACCAAAAACTTTAACCTGAAACTCGCACTTTCATTTTCTATGTTCAGTGGACCGTGAAATTGGGTCCAGTTTAATTTGGCTTTAAAATTAGAAAGATCATATCATAAGTAACATGTGTACTAAGTTTCAAGTTGATTGGACTTCAGCTTCATCAAAAACTACCTTGACCAAAAACTTTAACCTGAAGTGGGACAGACGGACGGACGAACGAACAGATGAACAGATGAACAGACGAACGGACGCACAGACCAATAAAACATAATGCCCCTCTACTATCGTATGTGGGGCATAAAAATTCAAACAGAAAAATATTCAACGAGTAACCAAATAACACACTTATTCACGTACATGAGTTTATTATCTGTGTTGTTTGGTCATAAACAAGGGGACATAAGGTAAGCTACTCTCCTATACACATGATTTAAAGGACAGTGCAATTTGACAGCGCAAATAGCACAGCTGCAGTGTATAAATATCTAAACACAGTGGTGGATCCAGAGGGGGGTTCCTGGGGTTTGAACCATGTTTTTTTTGGGACGATCAATGTATTTGTCTAGGGACATATGCCCCCCTTTTTTATCCAGAGTTGGGAACCAACCCTTTTTAAAAAGGATTGATCTGCCCCTGAAACACTATTCCACTTACATTAGTTACTCCATATTTGTTTTACTAATGGAGATTAGCTTTGGCAGCAAATTTGACCCTTGACCTCTCATAGACGGTCTCAAGGTATTCTACTATTGACTCTGAATTCGATGCTACTGTAATTGAAGCTGTGTCTTTTGGTCCAATACTGTTAGTTTTGGCCGAAACAATAATCATTAGTTGATGAAGACACATATTTCATGTATTTCTCTCATTCATGCAGATACTTTTTTGAACAGCTGATTTTTGTTTTGTTTTATACCTTATAAACATGTACTGTAAACTCAGAAATTAAAATTGAGATTTTGTCATTTTGGACTAAAATGTGATTATAATTTTTGCGATATTGTGCAAAATCCTCTTTAATTTATAAAAAAAAATCAAAATGTGAGTTAAAATATTGTGATTATAGAGGGGAGATAGGACCTTTATCGGGACTCCGGGATCGGGTGTTTTTAAGGTCGGGATTTCGGGATTGACCCTTTCGGGATCTGGGAATTCTTTTTTTCGAATTTCGGGACCTCAGGATTTCGTGTTTTTAAGCCCAGGATTTCGGGATCTGGTGTTTTTAAGCCCGGGATTTCGGGATCAGGACCCCTCCTACCCTCCCTCATTATAACCCTGTCGCCTTTTCACAATAATAAAAGCATTGCAATAATTTCTGAATTTAAAGTAGTTTTTGTTAGGTTTTCTAAGAAAAGATATTTCTATATTAAACCAGTATTGCCATGAATATTTTCTGTCTTCCATTGATAGTGATTATGAGTATTGGTGTAGCTGTTTTTAGCATACATGAATCATACATGTTTTATGACAACTAAAGACACAAAAAGTTCAATTAATCACTCACTCTCTTTTAATTTACCAGGTGAAAATCAAATTTTAAAGACAGTTGTCATCATACTGTTAAAACTGGTTTTATTTTACATGAAATTTAAATTCTGTTATTTTATTGGACCCAATGAAAACATTTTGTGAGGTTTCATTTTTATGTGTTTTTCAAAATATAATACTTTTTTTCTTCTCTCATTTGTTAACACTGCTTGGCAACCCGAGCTATTAGAAATAGAAAAAACTTAGATGTCTACAAAAGACTATATATCTCTAAATGTAATTGTCAATGTTACGTGTTGAAGACCATACTTTGAACTTTAATTGTTTACTTTTTACACATACCAGTCCAGATATATCTATAGGGAATGGATTCCAGCTGACCGTGTTGAAAGATTCACACATACCAGTCCAGATATCTATAGGGAAGGGGTTCCAGCTGACCGTGTTGAAAGATTTACACATACCTGTCCAGATATCTATAGGGAAGGGGTTCCAGCTGACCGTGTTGAAAGATTTACACATACCTGTCCAGATATCTATAGGGAAGGGGTTCCAGCTGACCGTGTTGAAAGATTTACACATACCTGTCCAGATATCTATAGGGAAGGGGTTCCAGCTGACCGTGTTGAAAGATTTACACATACCTGTCCAGATATCTATAGGGAAGGGGTTCCAGCTGACCGTGTTGAAAGATTTACACATACCAGTCCAGATATCTATAAGGAAGGGGTTCCAGCTGACAATGTTAAAAGATTTACACATACCTGTCCAGATATCTATAAGGAAGGGGTTCCAGCTGACCATGTTGAAAGATTTACACATACCTGTCCAGATATCTATAGGGAATGGATTCCAGATGACAGTGTTGAAAGATTTACACATTCCTGTCCAGATATCTATAGGGAAGGGATTCCAGCTGACAGTGTTGAAGGATTTACACATTTCTGTCCAGATATCTATAAGGAAGGGGTTCCAGCTGACAGTGTTGACAGATTTACACATACCTGTCCAGATATCTGTAGGGAATGGATTCCAGCTGACAGTGTTGAAAGATTTACACATTCCTGTCCAGATATCTATAGGGAAGGGGTTCCAGCTGACAGTGTTGAAAGATTTACGCATACCTGTCCAGATATCTATAGGGAATGAATTCCAGTTGACAGTGTTGAAAGATTTACACATTCCTGTCCAGATATCTATAGGGAAGGGGTTCCAGCTGACAGTGTTGAAAGATTTACACATACCTGTCCAGATATCTATAGGGAAGGGATTCCAGCTGACAGTGTTGAAAGATTTACACATTCCTGTCCAGATATCTATAGGGAAGGGGTTCTAGCTGACCGTGTTGAAAGATTACACATACCTGTCCAGATATCTATAGGGAAGGGGTTCCAGCTGACAGTGTTGAAAGATTTACACATACCTGTCCAGATATCCATAGGGAAGGGGTTCCAGCTGACAGTGTTGAAAGATTTACAGAACCTTTTCTCCAGCCCCTGTGTCATCTGGGGGTAAAATGTCTCTGTACTGTCACCTCGTGCTATCACTACATTACCTATACTACCAAACTGATGCTGTATAAGGAAAATATTTGCATGCTCTCTTCTCTTGTATCAACAAACATATGTACCAAATTACAATCAAAGAGATGTAATAGTAAAAAAAATAAACAAGTTGAGCCAATTATGAATATTTAAAGTAATAAAAGCTAAGGAATAGATAACTGTTATAATTAGAATTCAAAATAAAACAAGAGGCTGTCACAACGACAGCAAACCGGATTTATTAACATTTATTTGTGTCCTGGCAATATCACAAGAACCATTTCAGATGAATAGTGAAAGTGAAAATGGTCAATATCAAATTTGACCTCCATTTTATCATCAGTATCAACATATTAAAATTTGAAAAGCTTAGATTGAATGGTTCATGAGTAAATGCAACAACGTGAATGGAAACGCCATTTTACGATCTTTCAAGAACCATAACTCCTGAACGGTAAAAGTCAAAATCGTCATTATTGAACTTGACCTCTATTTTGTCATCAGTAACAACATATTAAAATTTCAAAAGCTTTGGTTGAATGGTTCATGAGAAAATGCACGGACACGACGGGAAACATCATTTTTCAATCTTTCAAGAACCATAACTCCTGAACAGTAAAAGTCAAAATCATCATTATTGAACTTGACCTCCATTTTGTCATCAGTAACAGCATATTAAAATTTCGGAAGCTTTGGTAGAACAGTTCATGCATAAATGCACGGACACAACTGGAAACTCCATTTTTCAATCTTTCAAGAACCATAACTCCTGAACGGTAAGAGTCAAAATCGTCATTATTGAACATGACCTCCATTCTGTCATCAGTAACAACATATTAAAATTTGGGAAGCTTTGGTAGGACAGTTTTTGCATAAATGCACGGACACAACTGGAAACTCCATTTTTCAATCTTTCAAGAACCATAACTCCTGAACGGTAAAAGTCAAAATCGCCATTATTGAACTTGACCTTCGTATAATTGTCAGTAATAACATATTTAAATTTTAAAAGCTTTGGTTGAACGGTTCATGAGTTAATGCACGGACAACATTTGATTGCCGCCCGCCCACCCGACAGCCCGACCGCCCGCCGTACATCCCCAAATCAATAACTGACATTTTTGTCACAAAAACCCGGTTAAAAATCAACCGATCAACATTCTTTATAGCTTAGCAACCCCATTTTAACCATTCTTTTAGTTTGGAGCCAATTTATTTCTTTTCTATCTTATATTTTGGCTCATTTTTTATTATTCTATATTTGTTGGCCTCTGTTTCTCTATTCTATGTTTTAGTCCAGTTATTCACTATTTTATAGTTTTTTGGCCTGTCTTTTTATATTCTCAATTTTTAGTAGCCTGTTTTTCATCATTTGATATTTTTTTTCTGGTCCATGTTTCTATATTCTATATTGTTTGCACATATTTTGTTGTCCCATTATTCTCTTATTTGTAAACCACATCCCAATCCTGATATTAAGGATACTACATTTCCTTTTCCATCATGTCGTCTAATGCCTTGACTCATCTGTTTCTGTAATCCTGCCCATGATAGCTTACTGTAATAAATTAAATATAACATAAGTTTGATTAGCATACACCTCCTTTAATTTGGAGCACCTCATTATGTTTCTGTAATCCTGCCCAAGACAGCTTACTGTAATAGTAAAAATATAACATATGTGTGATTAACATACACCTCCTTTAATTTGGAGCACCTCATTATATTTCTGTAATCTTGCCCAAGACAGCTGCTATTCTTACTGTTATAGCAAAGTAAAAGCATATGTTTGATAAGAATACACCTCCTATAATTTGGAGCACCACTATATGTGAAGCTAAAACTACTAATAAAGTTTTAAGTTGGAGTATCACTCAATGTGACATTAAAACTACAAAATAAAGATCATTTCATCCATCTATTTGGACATCCTTTAATAACTTCTTGATATCTTCTTTGTACACTAATAGAGTAGCAGTAAATCATAATTTTCCTTTCCAAATTATGTATTTTTTAATTCGATATCAGATCAGTTTATCAGATCAAGAGTTTGCGTTTGTATCAAGGCTTCCAAAACGGTCATATATTCCAGACAATTGTATAATGTCCGGTAAAAGTCCGGCTGGGCAAAGCATGAAACGGTCATCTACTTTTTAGTTTTCAAGGCTTTTTCGGTCATTTTAACATAATTCACGATCTTTTTGGCCAACCTTTTGCCTTTAACAGTTTAATAGCCACACATTTCCGGTCATAAAAGTGACATGATGATTAATTACTAACAAAACAACCCCTACTTCAATACTTTCTAGTTTTAATCAAGGCTAATTAGTTGTTGAACAGCTGAAAACTATCTGTTCAGGTGACAAGTAAACTATTTTCAGTACCGGACATTGTATAAATTAATCGGTCTATTCACAATTATTTTTGTATATTTCAGCAGTTTGTATCTAATTGATTTAGTCCAAAAGATTAAAATTATAATAAATACATTTATAAACATGATTTGATGAAACTTTTAAAATGGTTTTAAATGAAAAATTGTCAGAACTACGTTGTATGAACAAGAACATGTGTGCGCATGTGCACAGTCGGGAAATTTAATTATGCATCCTACATTTCTTCAAAAATGCTAAATCATTGATACCTGTGTCTAACGTTCATTTCAAGTATTTTGTTGAAGAAATAAAGTGGAAAGAGCTTATTCACTTAGTTGTGCTTTAATTCGTAAACGAACACGGATTTTACTGGTCCGTTTATGGTCCATGTCAAGACAACATCCGGTTTTGGAAAATGTGACTTTAAAAACGAAAGTAAAGTTTTTGACAATGTCATTTTGCACAAATAAAGAGTCTAAGGCAGATATGAGCACGCTGATGTGACACTTTGAATGATGCACTGCCAATTTTAACAGTTTACGTCAGAACATCAAATTTATATCAAAGTAAAGTTTACTATCGTTTTTTTTTTTATCGAATGTCAATCATTGGGATGGCCATTACCATAATTGCCTTTTATGACTTAGTCTCAGGGATTAAAATCGGGATCAGTTATCAAATGTCTGGCTGGCTCAAAAAAAATTTGGAAGCCCTGGTTTGTTTACTGTAAATTTAGAAATTATTGCAGGGGTTTTATTATTTTTTTGCAAATAGCATGACTTGGTGATATAATTAGCAACTACAAGAACTCATATTTTGATATTAGATACATATATTTGCATGCAGATAATTATCCTGAATAGCACAAATAATCTTGCATTTGTGTCACACCAATAAATGTGTTCATTAATGTCGGAATTTAAAGTACATATTTGACTTAATTATTTTAACTTACCTTTTAGCTATATGATGGACCTGTACAAATTTATTTGCAGGAAGTGGACACACTGATCTTATCATCTCCCAAGGTTCCATACCTATACTTGGCCCACTACAAAACAAAAATTATGAACTTGCAATTAGAATACAAAAATGTAACAACATAAAAAAGAAGATGTGGTATGATTGCCAATGAGACAACTCTCCATAAGAGACAAACATGACACAGAAATTAACAACTATAGGTCGCTATATGGCCTTCAACAATGAGAAAAGCACATACTGCATAGTCAGCTTAAAGTATATAATAACTAAATCTTATTTAGATACAATATTTTGTTTACTCTCCACAGTACCCCATACGGTCATACCACATAGTCAGCGATACAATGCATTGATTAACTCTTCTTAAGCTTGTAAACTGTATCTACGGTCTGGTTTATCTACTGTTCCAGGATGTCAGTAATTAATAACAGAAAAAAAGGCCATCAAATAATCTTCTTTCAATTCAAATTGATGTAAAAGTGATTACTTTACACATTGTTGACAAAAGTTATAATGAACAAATTCTTTTAACATGGTGAGACAAAACGGAAAATTTGTATGGTAAGGGGGGGGGGGGGGGGGGGGGGGGGGCTGTGTTTACCTCCTTTTATGTTATAGGAGACCATGGTGTAAGAAGTGACCTTTCATATCTGAATTAAAACTCTTGTCCCATATTAATCAACAATTTTCAAGAAAGATGTTACAATTTTATTGTAGATTTGAGATAAAATAACACTTTAAAACACTATTTTTGGTCAATTACTAGGGGTCAATCAAAACTTTTTGTGAAAGGAATCAAATCTTTCAAAAGGGACAACATTTTTTTTTCATTTTTAGTGCAAGGGGAGATAACCAAGTCTTTTTTTATTTATTGTACAGTCAGAGGCATTACTTAAACAAGTAACATTTAAAATTACCTAAACAAGTAATGTTGAAAACAAGCTATCTTTCTGAAACACTAATTGCCTTTCTAACGCACTTATCTTTCATATCGACGCATTTGGGTCAAAGATTGGTTTCTTGGGACTATTAAAATATCGTTTTCCTCAAAAATCTTGAAGGTAGACAGAAATAGATAGATAGAAACTTGTGAATTAATTAAGACTTGAAGTTATTTATAATTTGTAACCCAAAACAATTACATGTGTTCCTAAAATAAGGTTTATTACTAAGTCTTTCAAAGATGTATAAAATAACTTATCCAAGTAATATTTTTGTCATTATTTTTAAAGTAACCCTTTATCTCTATATTCCTCTAAAATCTAATGAATTCTTCATTTTATGATATAAAATGATGTAAAAATTCATGAAAACTACATTTAGTCCATGCTTCTATTGAAATTTAAAATAACTCTATTAAGTAATTTTTTGATTTTTTAAAACAAAAATTACGTATATAAGTAACTAAAAAAATTACATGTTTAAGTAATGCCCCTGACTGTTGTAAGCAAGTGACCATATTTTACTGTTTTGAGACCATTTACAACCTTTAACATATACTAGAACACACCCGCGAAATCGCGGGCATTCAGAGCGTGGTTGAAAGTATGTAAAGTGTTGTAGGAAGAATTTTGTAAAAGATTTAGTGACTGGAGAATTTCAGGAAAAGTATCAAAAGTCATAGGTACTTGGGGACAGGATCCCTCCTCCTTCTTTCCAAAATTCCCAATATTTGTTTTCTTTCAATTTTATTATGAACATTCATTCAGTATGTTATTAACATTCAAGTCAGGAGCCTGTAATTCAGTGGTCGTCGTTTGTTTATGTGTTACATATTTGTATTTCGTTTATGTTTTGAACATGATAAATAATGCCGCAAGTGTTCTAGTTTGAATAGTTATACATTATCATTTCGAGACCTTTTATAGCTGACTATGCAGTCTAGGCTTTGCTCGTTGTTGAAGGCCGTATGGTGACCTATAGTTATAAATTTCTGTGTTATTTTGGTCTCTTGTGGAGAGTTGTCTCAATGGCAATCATATCACATCTTCTTTTGTTATAAATGAATTTTTGTAATAGATTAAATGACTGGAGAATTTCAGAAAAAGGTATCAAAAATCAAAGATACTTTGCGACAGGACAATTGGTTTTTTTTACTAGCCCGGCTCCTCCTTTTTTTCTTCTTCAAATTACCATTTTTTTTCTATTATTTTAATAACACATGAATAATTTTAGGGCTTATCTGTAAATTATGAACATTAATTACACTGTAATTAAAGTGTATTTGCATTTTACTGTCAATTCTCAGTTTACTCATTTTTACTGTCAATTCTCAGTTTACTAATCCATCCACGACGGTCATTCATAAAGACCCTTTCTATCTAATAAACTCTGTGACAGCCATGGATAGTAAACTTGAAAATGATAGCAAATAGAAAATACTCTTTATTCGTAGTATATGCATGTTCAAATAGTGCAAAAAAAGCAAACCGGAAGTCTAATCTGACTTAAAATTTCGTCCAATGACGGGAAGAATATCCAGATGCATTTTTTCTCGTTTTTCTCCCAAAATAACTCTGAATAATCATATGAATGGATGACAAATGCGACTATGCACTGCACCTAAAGGACATAAATGCATGATGATTAATATCTTGTGGAAAGAAGAGAAGCGACACACAAAATGAGGTCTTCTCGTTTAATAGTATAGATATGGGAAAGTAATCCATACCTTGCGTGTGAAAGAACTGACAATATATAGCTTGTTTTGAATGGGTTATTATTTCTTACACATTTTTATATAAGGGAGGGACGCATCAAACCTAAATGTGTAAGCATATAACTATATATGTTGTGTAGATTTAGGGAAGAAACTATGTGTATGCTCCCTTTTATACATGAGGAGACTTTTTTAAGAATTTGTGTATAGTGTGATTTTTTTATAATGTATTATGTAAAGTGAAATGAAATAAATTTCTATGGTGAAAAATGTTTATTTCTTAATCTTTAATGAGTAAGGGGAGACAATTCAAGCTATTTTTCATGTCAGTATTTTACAAATTCTTTTCTAATTTAAACAAATCTAATATTTTTGGTACTCCAACAAATTAACATTAGGTATTTGTATACTTAATGAAATTATTGTGTTTTTTTCATAATATACATATGTATTATGTAAAAAGTGATATTCAAAAAATCTGAATCAATAGTAGTAAGGGGAGATAAATTAACCTTTTTGGTGTCATGGTATCTGTGTGCAGGAATACTCCACCTTGAGTAGAGGCTATAGAGGTGTTCATGGCATCAAAAGAAACATGGTCACTTTATATAAGGGGAGAGAATCTAACCTTTTTGGTGTCATTGTATCTGTGGGCAGGAATACTCCACCTTGAGTAGAGGCTAAAGAGGTGTTCATGTCATCATAAGAAACATGGTCACTTCATATAAGGGGAGAGGATCTAACCTTTTTGGTGTCATGGTATCTGTGGGCAGGAATACTCCCCCGAGAGCAGACGCTATAGAGGTGTTCATGGCATCAAAAGAAACACTCTCCATCTTTCTCTGCAGTTTTCCGAGAACATCATCGTTATAAGTCAGAACAACACAGTCAGTATTCCTGAAATAGAATCGTCTTTATAAAATATATTTGCAAAATTAAAACTGTATTTGAAAAAGATCATTTAAATTACATATATCCATAGTTTGGCTATAAATTTGATAAAATATTTAGGAATAGCTTGAAAAAGTACAAATCAAAATGTAGCAAAAGAAACTGTCTATTTTTAGCTCACCTGGCCCGAAGGGCCAAGTGAGCTATTCCCATCACTTTGCGTCCGGCGTCCGGCGTCGTGTCCGTCGTCGTCCGTCGTCGTTAACTTTTACAAAAATCTTCTCCTCTGAAACTACTGGGCCAAATTAATCCAAACTTGGCCACAATCATCTTTGGGGTATCTAGTTTAAAAATGTGTGGCGTGACCTGGTCAACCAACTAAGATGCCCGCCACAGCTAAAAATAGAACATAGGGGTAAAATGCAGTTTTTGGCTTATAACTATGAAACCAAAGCATTTAGAGCAAATCTGACAAGAACTTAAATTGTTAATCAAGTCAATATCTATCTGCCCTGAAATTTTCAGTTGAATCAGTCAACCCGTTGTTGGGTTGCTGCCCCTGAATTGGTAATTTTGAGGAAATTTTGCTGTTTTTGGTTATTATCTTGAATATTATTATAGATAGAGATAAACTGTAAACAGCAATAATGTTCAGCAAAGTAAGATCTACAAAAAGGTCAACATGACGAAAATGGTCAGTTGACCCGTTTAGGAGTTATTGCCCTTTATAGTAAATTTTTAACCATTTTTCGTAAATTAAAGTAATCTTTTACAAAAATCTTCTCCTCTGAAACTACTGGGCCAAACTAATCCAAACTTGGCCACAATCATCTTTGGGGTATCTAGTTTAAAAAATGTGTGGCATGACTTGGTCAACCAACTAAGATGGCCGCCACAGCTAAAAATAAAACATAGGGGTAAAATGCAGTTTTTGGCTTATAACTATGAAACCAAAGCATTTAGAGCAAATCTGACAAGAAGTTAATTTGTTAATCAAGTCAATATCTATCTGCCCTGAATTTTTCAGATGAATTGGACAACTGGTTGTTGGGTTGCTGCCCTCCAAATGGTAATTTTTAAAGAAATTTTGCCGTTTTTGGTTATCTTGAATACTATTATAGATAGCGATAAACTGTAAACAGCAATAATGTTCAGCAAAGTAAGATCTACAAATAAGTCAACATGACCTTAATGGTCAATTGACCCCTTAAGGAGTTATTGCCCTTTATAGTCAATTTTTAACAATTTTCATTAATTTGGTAAATTTATGTAAATTTTTACCAAATATAGTTCTCTGTTACTAATGGGCAAAGTTCATTATAGATAATATTGTAAGAAGCAAAATCGTTCAGAAAGTAAGAACTTCAAACATCACCATCACCAAAATACAATTTTGTCATGAATCCATTTGTGTCCTTTGTTTAATATGCACATAGACCAAGGTGAGCGACACAGGCTCTTTGGAGCCTCTAGTTTTTGTGCCTTCAAGTTTTGAAATTTCAAAACCAAATATATTCCCAGGTTTCCTTTTCTAGTTTTTCTTGTTCCTGATTTTCCTTGAAGATCATTTTCAAATGTTAGAAGATTTTAAGGTTATCATAAAATGTCCGAAATATAGCTTGTAATTTTACCTTTGAAGGTAGGACAGCGTTAGCAAGGCATTATAGTTCTGTAACGGACTTTCTCCCGTCAAACATGGCGCCACAGTACAGGAAATAAGATGGCTCATGGGATATTCCTCCCTCAAGGCCTCACACAGACGAGATCCTAATCCTAAAAAATATACAAATATATGTAAGATTATGTTTAGGAATGATGCTGCACAGTACAGGAAATCAGATAGTTCATGGGATATTCCTCCCTCATGGCCTCACAAAGATGAGATCCTAATCCTAAAAAATATACAAATATATGTTAGGTTCTGTTTAGGAATGATGCTGCATAGTACAGGAAATCAAATGGTTCATGGGATATTTCTCCTTCATGGCCTCACACAAACTAGATCCTAATCCTAAAAATATAGAAATCTATTTACGGTTCTGTTTGAAAATGACCCCAACAGTACAATAATAATTGGATAATCTCTTTTCTTTGAATATATAGATCTCTATAAAGTTGAGTTTGATTTTTCCTCAAATCACAAAGACACAACAAAAAGGAATATCATGAGGCCTTGTGATTGGTTTGGGTTGTCTCCCTTTGTACTATTATTTTACATCATGATATATATGGTTAAATGATAATGAAACTAAATGTGTCAGAACGACACGAATGGCCCCAACCCCATATCTGCTATTTCAACAATACATGTGGACACAAATATGCTCAAAATCTGAATGCGTATTGATAAATAAACTGATTTTCAACAATTTATCAAAGTCCAAATAGTACTGCAACTGACATCGAAAAAGATGCTTAGTTAACGAGTTTAATGGTCCGGAATAACACACGGCTGCAAATTGTTTCAAATGATAGAATAATATCTATATTTTAATTTCTGTTGGGTCGTAAAAAGTTTCTATGGTCACATTTTTGTATTTAATCCCTTTAATGGGGGTACCCCTCAATTTACGGTTTTGGGTAGTTACCTTAAAATCCAAAAATATATATTTTGGTTAAATTTCCCGCTATTTTCGTAGCTATTTTCTATGCACATATCATCAAGGATCATTGGAATGATGAAGACATAAATATAATACCATCTCCTAGTAAAACTTTCAAACTTAAAGTTGGCTGATTTTTTAGATAGAAATTTAACACGTTTTTCTTTGAAAACAAGAAAACATATGATTCAAAAACAGTATTTGACATTTGAGAGGACAAAACATATTATTGCAATACTGCATGCAAATTGTGTTGGGCAAATTCCAAACAATTTTGTCAAAAACTCAAAAATAAAAACATCATTTGTACCTTTTTTAATTACGGAAATTTCCTATCCGTCAATCAGCTCCACCATTTATTTTTTCCTTCACAATCAATTTGATAGTTTCGATGTGATTATGTAGATTTTGTAGATTTTGTAGGAGAAGTTTGAATATATATAGTAGTTCTTTCGTGTATTTTCGTGTATTTTCTGTAAAAAAGTTATATTTTTGTTAATAAAATTTTGACTTTATATAAAAGTTAACCAAATCCTTCGGATAAGAGGTTTTTCCGGATAATGACTATAGTTGACATTGTGTGAAAATACATTGTATGTCAATGTTTAACCTCAAAGCAATTAATATGCATGCAAGTGGTCGGGGGGAAAGTACTATTGAAGTTTCGTAGAGATTTGGTGTGTGACAAGGTGATGCTAAAACCAACTTCTCTTGAAATTCTGCTTTCCGTGGGCGAATCATCAGTGATGTTATGAGACTTGCACCAGATGGCAAACTTGGTGTGCATCTTTATATTAGATTGATTGATTGTTGGTTGCTTAACGTCCAGTGGTAAATATTTCATGCATGTTCAGGATGAGAACAAGTTAACAATAAAAACAATAGGTAGGTTTTGTCATAATAGAGGCCATTCGAGATGATGATCGGCAAAATTTAGACTGCCAATGGAAAATGATGGTATATTGGATTGGGACAGAAATTGTCCATTGCAACATGCCACCTACGGACCCCTCAAAGAGTTGATGCAAGGGTTTTAATGTGCAAAGAACGTGACACTCCCTTTACACGAGGCATCGGATTTAACGTCCCCATTCTGACCGGACGTGACTGCGAACTTGATACATCCCGCACAGCCAAACGGACACCCCACTTCGTTTTACTGCCGGTCGGGGGAAGACCAAGTGACCATATTTCGTTTCCCCAGTCACCCTTGGGGAACTTTAAATTAGAAACAACAGAAATCCATATATGTGATCAAACTAATCGACATGTATCCTCACAACCTGACACTTTTATACGATCTCGCGCTCAGTTTCTTCCTTGTAGTTTGGATATGAAAACAGGGTTTTTGTGTAAAAGAAAAACCTTAAAAAAAACAACAGAAAACTACGCAAAACCGAGTCCTTTAAACGTGTTGACAGTATTTTAAGTTGTGCTTATTAATGTGAGTAATCATTTAGCCATGCATAACCAAGTACTTATTGAAGTCAACACCTGTGCAATTAAGTAAAACAGTTTCTGAAAAATTAGAATTTGAACTTGCTATCAGTTCATTAATAACGATTGTTAGTGATGTGATTTGTTCTTCCATAAGAAAAAGCCTTTCTCATGTAGCACATCCTCTATATATACCGATCAATTTTATCCAAGATTGTCTCTGATGCTTACCAAACTGCCAAACTCCAGAACTAACTAGATATTGTGACACCTTACAATTCAGACACAGTGGGGCCAAGGGATATGAAATTTAGAGTTTAGCTCTGAACTCAATTTAGGGGATGCCATATCTGCTGCAGGAAAATTGAAGTCTATGTTAAGACTTTCAGAATTACACCAAGGTGTGTCTGAAGGTGTCTGAAAATATCAAGGATACATTAAAAGAAGAACAATAACTTCACCCTGCCACCAGTGCTCTTATGAGCTATGTCCTCGTTTTGGTAATTCTATGGAAATGATGCCCGCATAGCTTGTTAATAGATATAGGAAGATGTGATATGAGTGCCAATGCTACCATTAAAGGTCACGGTCCGGTCTTCAACACGGAGCCTTGGCTCAAAAATTCATTTGTTAGTTAATTGAACAAAAATAACACAAAGGCGCTTCTGAACCGTATATTGTCCCTAAAGATAACAAAAATTCGTAAACGTATGGCTATTACAAAATCAATCGTTTCTGTAGCAACATTTGCCCCATTACATTTGGGATTGGCAGTGCAGATACATCATGCATATGCATATGGGAATATGGGTCATGAACATTGATCGAAACTTTGTACTCACATTTCTTTTGTGTTTCCTATGTAAAGGCAAGACTATACCTGACGACTTTGACCGAATCATGACGGTATTTACGCTCCAGATAGCATTTGTACTCAAAAACTGTGTTTGCCTTGAACAAACTCTGTCCTGCGCCTAACTTGTTCTTATAAATAAGGGACCTGGCATTCGCCTCGGGTGACTATAGTATATTTTGTGTTATAACTGCTCTGTCCAGACTTTGCAAAAACACAATATGTATTTATCTATAACTAGATACTAATTTTCACAAAATACACAACCTTTAAGATGCAAAATTAAAAACACTGTTTCAGCGCTTGAATTTTGTTTTTTTCAAAGATAGAAAAAATATTGAAATAATTTGATAAAGTGGTGTTTTAAACTTTAGAAAATAATTCTGTAATATACTATAGTGAAATACTATACACAATATGAAAGTTTATGGATGTGAAAAGGTCAAGGCCACTTCTTCTTTTGTTATGTCTTAAATGGAAAAAAATCAGAAGGTTCCAAATCAACGCCATTTTGTAATGGCAGCTCTTCATATAAGTAGTCAAATTTGTCGTTTTAACATCGTTTATAGCATATGCTTATGATTGAATCGTTTTTGTAGCATTCTATAGAATAAATATCAGAATATTTCTCCTTTTTGTCCTTGTGGTTGAAATATTGATATTTTTAAGTCTGACCTTTGACCTCAATTTCACAAAATTGTGACCACTCTGGATTTTTACGACCCAACTTTTCTTATTGTACACTTTTTCCTCTTTCCATCGATATATAATTAAGGTGTGTGTACTTCCGGAACCATTAAAGTTTTAAAAAATGAACTCTGGTTGCAGTACTAAAAGCCCATAATTTCAACAAAAAATAGCAGAGTGAACTTAAATAGGAACCTAATCTGTAACTCATCATGGTTAACTCACATACCAAAAATCAGCCCATTATCTGAAGGAGTTAAGAAATTAAGTCTGTATAACTGTGATTTTCTTCAATTAATCAAAGTCCAAAGCCTGTAATTAAGGCAACAATAAGAGGCTTGAAACGAAACTTTCACTTGTTCTGTAACTCGTCATGGTTAACTCACATACCAAACATTAGCCCAATATCTGAAGGTGTATAGGTAAAAATAGATATAGGAAGATGTGGTGTGAGTGCCAATGAGACAACTCTCCATCCAAATAACAATTTTAAAAAAGTAAACCATTATAGGTCAATGTACGGCCTTCAACATGGAGCCTTGGCTCACACCGAACAACAAGCTATAAAGGGCCCCAAAATTACTAGCGTAAAACCATTCAAACGGGAAAAAAAGTCTGTATAACTGTGATTTTCAACAATTTATCCAAAGCCCGTAATTTCAGCAAAAATTAGTGGAGCGGAACGTGCCTGTCCCAAGTCAGGAGCCTGTAATTCAGTGGTTGTCGTTTGTTTATGTGTTACATATTTGTTTTTCGTTTATTTTTTTATATAAATAAGGCCGTTAGTTTTCTCGTTTGAATTGTTTTACATTGTCTTATCGGGGCCTATTATAGCTGACTATGCGGTATGGGCTTTGCTCATTGTTGAAGGCCCTAGGGTGACCTATAGTTGTTAATGTCTGTGTCATGTTGGTCTTTTGTGGATAGTTGTCTCATTGGCAATCATACCACATTTTCTTTTTTATATTTGTTGCAGAATGACAGAATGAGGGACAAGGATAAAACTATATGGCCATAAAAAAAAATTGTGAAATATAGGTTGCTAAATCATTTAATTTTTTTAAGTATGGACTTCAATGTTCAAGTAAATGACCATGTAGATTATGTTAAAAAAAGAAGTATTTTATTTGAAAGTTGATATATCATTATCATGATTATGCAGATTATAATTTTGTCAGTTTCAGCCAAAAATCAATCACAGCATAGATCAAACTTGGAAATGTGAATTTGTAAATACTCAAAGTATTCTAGGAACAACAAAACATGAATAAGTGAAGCCTTGTTTTTTATAGAACTAAAAAAAACATACAAATCTTTTTTTTAGGAATTAATTGACCAAGCTGCATGATCCAGGTGTAACTGAACATAACTGAATTATGTTCACTTCTATTGAAAATTTTTATTCATTGAATTTTAATTCCCAAATCATTAACATATCTTTTTGTCATCTCATGATTGATGATCAAGGTATGAATTGGTGAACACAGGAATTGTTTTGTTGTGAGTTATGCATCAAATTAGACTTGAAATAAGCTTGATTTTTAACTAATTAAACACTTGATTTCATTAAACATTGTTATCACACGAAGAATGTGTGCTTTTGTAGATTTCATACCATAAAATAAACAGGAAAAAAAAGGAGTCCCTGTATACAGTTTTTAACACCAGAAAACTGGGATGTACACTGAAATCAGGGAAAACCCCACTTTTCTTGACTTATCTTACCTGTTGAATTTTGTAAAAATTCAATATAGAAAAAATTATATCAAGAAATAAAATAAAATAATTTGCCTACCTACCTACCCATACCCTGATAACCTCAGTCGGGGAGGGGAAACAAAGATATTTTTAATGTTGGCCTAAATGGTTTCTGACTTATGGTGCGACATGTAAAAAAAACACTTTTTTTACAAAATACTCAATAACTCAAAAATAAAATTTTGAATCATCACCAAAAATTATACAGATCTTTAGACTTATAACTAAGATGTGTGTAAAGTTTTAAGCAATAACCATAAATAGGTTTTGAGATACAGTGCAACCCTGTGACCCCCCCCCTTTTTTTTATACAAAAAACTCAATATCTCTAAAATAAAATTTTGAATCAAAACCAAAAAGTATACAGATCTATAGATAAATATAACTAAGAAGTGTGTAAAGTTTTAAGTAATAATCATAAATCCTTTTTAAGATACAGTGCGACATCTGAAAAATAAACACACCCCTGTTTTAGTTACATATATAGTCCCGTAACTCAAAAAAATTTAATCTGTTTTTCACTAAAAAGTGTACAAATCGCTTAACCATCATAAGAAACAACTATATTAAGTTTCATGAAACTTGAATAAGTCGTTCTCAAGTTATGGTGCCACATGTTTACGCCAGACAGACAAACAGATGGACATTTGTATACCATAATCCGTCCCATCAAAATTTTTACTGGCCTATAAAAAGACAACAAAAGGAACATTATAATGCTTTGTTATGGGTTTGGGTTGACTCCCTTTTCCCAATTACTTCACATCAAGATATATATGGAATACTGTGGATTTATTATAATCGTTGGATACAAATTTTCGTGGATATAGGTAAACCACGAAATAAAATGGTCAATGAATGACAAATTTTCTATAGGCTTGTATGCAGACCACAGACACAGCAAAACCATGAATAGATATCTATGAACATGTTACTTTCCCATTATCCACGGAAACTGGTACCCACAAAAATAAATGAATCCACAAAACAATGAGAATAAATAAACAGTTGTGAAATATATGTTGCTGAATTCAATCGTTTCATTATTTAAAGTAAGGACTTCAATGTTCATGTATATAACCATGTAGTTTATGCTTATGAAAATAAGTCTTTAAGATATATCATTATGCAGATTATAATTTTACAAACCAGTTTCAGCCAAAAATCAAACTTCGAAAATGTGAAAAAAATCACATTCAAAGGACACAACAAAAAGGGGAGATAACAAAACTTTGTCATTTCATTTACATGAGCTATATATATAAAGTACCTACATACATACAAATACTGACCTGAACCTGTACCACCAGTCAAACTGTGCATCATTATACAACCACTGTACATGTCACATCTGTAAAAAAAAAAAAACTTCTTGAGAACCAGGCTAATTTTGACATACTGTATATGCACCTAATTACTTACTGTGCCAGATTTTGTTGACATCTAAAGGTTTTTGCTTTTAGAGTGATGTTAGTATATATTGCTATATTGTTATACAACGTACTGATTCAACAAGTAAATACTGGAGATCAATACATTTTCTTGAGCACCACTTTTCATGGAATTCAATGTTAGCAGAAATTTGATTTCATGGTTTTGTCAGTCAGCAACCATGATTATTCTTAGTTCGTCTTTACCAACAAAATCCACCAAATGCAAAATAATAAATAATAAATCTATAGTAAAATAAATAATTCCATTCATTTAAATAACCGCCCCTTTTATGTCATTTATGTTGCTTTGATGAATCATTTGATTAGTTGACAAGAAATGAAAAACAAATTTTGGTTTTCTATGATCTGTTTTGTTGACAGTTTAATCCATGGCCTCGACAGTTCGTCTTCGATTTGAATATCTCTTGGGTATCTTTTTTTAATATTAACATTATTACTTTGATTACTTCCCTTTGACCTATGCAAGACTTAGTGGCATATGGCAAAGAAAATAACTTTATCATCATTTATGCAACAGGTTAGCCTTAATTATTGCTTTTTTTATATCCAAATGTAGTTTTGTCTTTGTGTTTGGAATTCAGAATTAAGTCAGTTATTAAGACCTTGCTTTACAGTAGATATAAAGGAATATTACTTATATATTTACAAAAGATTTAGGTGTACAGTGTAGATGCTATAATTCAAAATGACCCTACCCCACATCTCCTTATATCAATGCAACATAAAATGCTACTGTTAATTGAAAAAGTTATTCTGCATTCTATTCAAGACAAACAATATGTTAATATTTAAATCAACATTTCAATTATAGCAATATTTCATGTAATGTTATCACATTTTCTGCAATCAATATACTGTTACCTCTCAATTTCTTTCCTGACTTGGTTTGCAGTATCCTCTAGTATGTGATCTTCTCCACTTTTCTTCAGTCCATGGTAACCTATAAATCATACAAGGATACCATAGTGAGTCAAAAAGTGTGTTTCTGATCATCCCTAAATAATACATGTATTTATAGATTATCGTTGATCATTTCAACGAGATTGATTTTCTTGCTTGAGCTGGTATGGTGAAAGTGAGAAAAGTAATCAAATTGAGATGACCAATGATAATCTGTTTATCGCTATTTTACCTATAACAAAGTCAATTTCATTTGCAAGGCTGTCATGGCTGTGTGCCTCCTTAGTTTCTAGCGATAATTCATCATATCACTGGACTCAGCTGAGAAAGAAAATTATCATTCAGCAAGATCAAAGGAAAATTTCTTAAAATAGCAATAAAGGGAAATATTGCAATGTCCATACTTTAGTGATATAAGCCAGAGCAAATTCACACCAAAAATTAAATAGCTGATGTACATGTAGGCTTTTTTGTCTTGCTTTCTAGCAAAGGAATTTCTTCAAATGTGATGGAATTCAATTGAACAGCAGTTTTAAGTCAGCTGTTATTCAGCTATCTAACAAATAAATACAAGCAAAGATTTTTGATTTACATATATATGTACAGTTATTTTCAGAGTAATTGAATAGAGGGAGACAACTTTTGCATTGTCAATGGCGATATAAATATATGTATATACCTAATGCCCAGTTTGTTCCTCTTCCTCTCTTCCCAGATACAATATTTCCATCTCTGAAAAAAATAAATATTTCTGAGCCTTGAATAAGTCAGGAACCCAAGACCATTAGTAACAAAATTTTCATTTCAAAGGATCAGGTTGGACTGAAAGGATAGTGTTCATGAATTTTAATGGATGTGGCTTATATAGAGTACAATGTTGTCTAGTGAATTTCAAATTATAAAGCATGGCGGCCTAAATTATAGCAAGATGGTACATTTTACCACTGGTTTATAAATTAGTAGTTTTTGTTTGTTGCTGTATATCGTTTTATTTTTATTTTTCTATCAGCTGGCTATTAGTATTCTTGTTTGAACTGTTTGAATTTACATTTGTCATGTTAAGACTTTTTATAGCTTGCTTTGCAGTTATGGGTTTTGCTCATGAATGTTGTATTGAGACCTATAACAATGGATAGTTGCTGCTTTTTTTCATTTGGTCTCTGGTGGATAGTTGCTGCTTTTTTTCATTTGGTCTCTGGTGGAGAGTTGTCTCATTTGTAATCATATCAGATCTAGTTTCTATAGCATCTTGATGTTTTGCCATGTTTTTATTGATGTGAACAATGAGATGAAATTGTCACAAAAATAACAACTTGCATTTTAATTACAGCATATTTCTAAAATTGCAATAATAATAAATCTTGCATTTGTCTGTGGATGTGGCTTTTGTTCACTTATGACAATAATAAATTGCAAGAACACATTTCTGAATTTCTAGTTATGCTTTACCTTATTTTTAGACCTTTACAAGCCTTTTGTACCACTTTTGGCTCACTATCTACATGTACAGATCTTTGCTTCCCATCAGGGTGTATGAAAGTGTGTCTGAAAAGAAGAAACAGAGACTTAGGTGATTGTAAAACAAAAAGACAGAAAATATATTTTATCACAGCCTTATTCCTTTGATATCAATGTAAGCATCAGAGCTCACATTTGTGCACTTCAGAATTATAGGGAGAAGTGACTTTTCTTTTTGAAATTGATAGGGAGAAGTAATGAGATTCATGAAATTTTTTTAAAAGAAGTACTTATTCACTAGCAGCGCTCAAATGTTTGTTTATCATGTTTTTAACAAAGCTTCTGTTTTAGTTTGTGACAAAAAGAATGCTGGACAACTTGGCCCAGAGACAAGTCGGACCAATTCAATCGGACAGTCTAAAGAGACAACTTGGATTGTCAATAAAACAACTTGGATAGTATAAAAGGACAACACAAACAAAGTATTAAAAGAGGATTTGAACTATATAAATTATCATAAATTATTAAATGATCTATTTTAGATTGCAACATCATTTAGGCATTTTAAATTTGCCAATCAAAAATTAACAAGATAACAATAGAAGAAACTGCAAATAAAATTATTGATTAAATGCAATACATGTATGTTATGTCACTAAACCAGGAATGTTTGATATATTTTCATACCATAATATCACTGAATATGGTTTTAAGAAAACAACATGAACAATGTTCCATTTTGGTTGAATAATTTGCTTTGGGAAACAAAGAATTATACATCAATTGGTCTATACCATTATATACCATTATATGTCAATTGGTGGATTACACATCAATTGAGGTATAATCCAACAATTGGTGGTTATTCCTGACCTGTTGACACCTTTGAAAAATTACATGTATAATATGTAGAAGAAAATATAAGTTAAAAAGAACATCAATAGTTTACTGGCAAAACATAAAAAATGGTTAATACTCAGAGACGAAATAACTGTTGCCGACATAAATGTACTGGGTGCAAATTTGACTATTTTTTTTATAGGTGCCGAAGTGACTAGATTTTTATTTTTTTTATACCCTTCATGAACAGCTTTGTCTTGTGATGTTTTCTTCCAGAAAGCCTTTCCTATTTGGTTTCCGCATTGACCGACATGTAGAAATACTGCTGACATCTTCAGTTAAAACCTTCATTGTTCATAACAATGCCGTTGTCCTGCAAAACAATGTATAATTGAAAACAGACCGAAATCTGAATTTCAACCGGATGTTATGAATGAAATAAAAAAACTTCGGTAAAATGTTTCCGCGTTTAATATCTTCAATATGAAAATAGAGGCCCCTTGTGGGGGTGTCCAAGTATTCCGTCACACTGAGACTACTATAACCTGGGAACAGTATATATATATATGTTCCTGCTATAACATGTTATACATGTTATAGTAGTCTCAGATTCACATAATCGGAAAAATTTTCTGTTAATATTATCACATAATCAATATTATTCTTTTAAAACAAAATAACTCAAATAATCAAAATACAGTCCTAGATATCAAATCATCATAAAACATTTGGTCTGGTATTAATCAAATAATCACTATCTAGTTCTATCTAATCTCACATGATTAAAAACCCCTTGAGGAGGCTAATCATATTGAAAATAAGACGTGATATTATTGCCAATAAGACAACTTGCATGGCTAGCTACAGAGTACAACTGAAGTAATTATAGGTCATAACTAGTATGGCCCTCAAGAATGAGAGTAAAAACCGTATATTTATAGTTGAACGGTAAAAGACTTTCACATGAATAATGTGAAAAAATTTAAACTGTGACGTTTGGGAAACTAATATGACTAACGGCATGATTTATAACAAAACTCATTGTTCATTTGTACAATAACAGAAAGTAAAAACATGTATAATTTACCAATATGCGGACAAATTGTTGATTCGACATAGGAATTGGCATACACTTTGCATTTATAATATTTATACGGCATGTATAATCCTATTGTAATGATATGGCTGTCGACATGATAAGGCAATATGGCCGCTCTATACCATTAGCAAAGTATCCCAAAACAGCTAAGTGTTGTCATTTGACAATTCACGAACGAAAATATGACAAACATCATCCAACAACAACCATGTATTAGGCTCCTGGCTTAAGGCATGCCGTGACATTTTTGGATGTACAGGCATGTGCAAGCGAAAAACATGCGCGTAACATACAGTGGTTTAACAGTATATATAACATAAGAAAAAGATGTAAGATTTCTGTACAGTTGGTTCAACTTGAACGATGGTGCGAGCTGTTCTCTGCTAGTGATGACTGGAGTAACAATGACTTTTTGGATTGGCATTAAATTCCACTTGGTTATAGTATATGGGAAAATATATATATGTATGTTCTTCGGTTGAAATGTGTATATAAAAATAAAATATGATTTTAGCTGGTTCCACTGTCTGATGGTATGAGAAAACATATGGGATTGCTACGATTTCATGAACTATTTTGTGTTAATCTTGCGCGCAGTCTTTCCTGTAGTGTAGGCCAGTTTCATCAGTTTATCATGTCTGTCGGACTACTAATGTTACGGTATCTGTTACAGACATATCTGGCAGCTTGTCTTTGAACCATCTCGATTTTGAAGGTTTATTTTACTGTGTGAAGGTTTCATACTGTACATGCTATGCGGTATGGGCTTTGCTCATTGTTGAAGGCAGTACGGTGACCTATAGTTGTTAATGTCTGTGTCATTTTTGTCTCTTGTGGACAGTTGTCTCATTGGCAATCATACCACATCTTCTTTTTTATATGAATATTCCAGATTTAGTCGGACTTGCGCAAGATATACCTGTATTTTGATGTTCTGACATGATGTTTTAAAGTTTCTTTTTATGAATCTCACGATATCGATGTGTTGCCATAAGCTATGATGTTGTTTGTATGTTTTGACAATTTTAAGTTTGCTTATGTTCTAGTTCAGATTACATTTTTTGTTTTTCTTTCAATTACAGAAAGATATCTTGTATACTGCATATCTATCTTCAACTGAAAAAAAAACTTAAAATAACCTACTTCTAGTAGGTTTGTGTTGTAAAATGTTCATAACAAGCTCTCTGGTTACTTTTGTCGTTTGTTGCTGTCTCTGTGAATCATTTCATAATCTTTAATGTTGTTATAATTGCCACACAAAACAGTTGTACTAGTTACCTATGTAACAAATATACATCTTCTTGTTGACAATACCATTGCTTTTCAAATATGACAGCATTTATAAGTAAGAATCAATGCTATTTCACAAATTAAAATCCTACAAGATGTACAAAACTAACACATTATTCAGTGCCATTTGATAAACATAATTATCAAGGGACATAACTCAGTTATACGGAATAGAGATGCATGATAGTCAACTCCTCAGTCACTCTCACTTAAAAATATCTTGATGTGATACATTGAGTAACTACATTTAATTGTAATTTTGTGAGACGCTGAATACTGCAAAACTTATAATTGTTTTTATTATAAGTTAGACCGTAAGGGAGCAACCATTAAACTTCAAAAGACGGAAGGGTATTGGTTTTGTTTTTGTTCGAGTCAGAGTTTTTTTTAAGTTTGTCTATCAAATCATTTTTTTCTTCAAAACTTAACCACATAAAGTATGGGGAAATCTGGATTCAGAATATTTTTGTTTTTGTCATCTGCTTGACTACAATATATATTTTTCCATCAAATTTGGTGTCAGAATATTTTTTTAGGGGGAAAATATACACCCCCTGCCCTTTTTGAAGTTAAAGGGTCGTTCCCTTAGTTTTCTCAATTGAAATGTTTCCTTTTTTTTATGGCTGGGCCTTTTATAAAATAATGATCCATTTAACACCGTAGTTAGATCTTTGAATGTTGTTCTTGTTAAATTATTAAAACATAACTTATATGTATTGCTATGCAAATATATAAAAACTTATAGTCTTTCATCTTGTCTACACTATTTACCTAAAAGAGGGACGAAAGATACAAGAGGGACAATCAAATTCATAAATCGAAAATAAACTGACAACGCCATGGCTAAAAATGAAAAACACAAACAGACAAAACAAGAGTACACATGACACAACATATAAAACTAAAGAATAAGCAACACGAACCCCACCAAAAACTGGGAGTGGTCTCAGGTGCTCCGGAAGGGTAAGCAGATCCTGCTCCACATGTGGCACCCGTCGTGTTGCTAATGTTATAACAAATCCGGTAAATAGTCCAATTCGGTAGGTCACATATGTTGGCATAGAAAATGGTTGTGCTTTTCTCTGATTGTTTATAACGTCTTTGCAATAAATCCGTTTTATTTGACTGACTGATATTCAGATACTTACATGCTCAGTTTTTTTCAGAATGTACAATATGGCTGAAATTCGTTCTTTCTATAAATATGGGCATGTAATTAGCAACTGCACTTAGTAATTCAGTTTGCCTTTCTTAAGATTGTAAAAAAAAATGTAAGCTTATGTTCTAGTTTTAATAAGAATTTCTGTTCATCTTTCAAATAATAACAAGTGTGGACACTGATCAGTGTGTTTAATATGTTTGGATGTTTGGCAGTGTTTTCTGACAGTAGAGAGTTGTCTGTTTTTACAATGACTGTCAGAACCGAACACTAATCATTAGCAGTTTTGTTTATTTGATATGTAGTTTAAATGTCCAAGACTATGATAGCGACAGTAATTTCATTAACTAACAAATGAAAATGATAAAAAGTGTTCCACATCTTTGATTTTTGAAAGTTAGGAGAGAAACACATTATGTAAAAATAAAATTGAGAAAGGAAATGGGGAATTTGTCAAAGCGACAACAACCCGACCATAGAGCAGACAACAGCCGAAGGCCACCAATGGGTCTTCAATGTAGCGAGAAACTCCCGTACTCGTAGGTTATGTGTATTTCTGCATGATGTGATTTTGATATGGGAGACGTTATTTGAGAATACGCATGCATGTAACCTGATATGAATCTTCTTGTCCACAAACACCTCTGTAGATATGAATGCCGTTATCGGGAGTAAAATAGACATCAGGCTCCTTGTAGGTTGGCTCCCTCCGTAAAACATTCAGTATGCCTTTGGATTATACAAATATTAACTATATTATAGTATTGTCAAGAATTTCAATAACGGCCGGGAAACATACTAGGCTCCTTGTGACGTCGCATGTATGGTTGGTGACTGTCCATCTGGTATCTTTCTTCCCTCTTTTAGGTCTTAGGTCTGGCTGATAAAGTTTAAGAAAATGGAGATAGCAATTTACTTGAAATTTGAAAGGATTGTCGAAGGCCTTTTCTTCTCTCAATACTCCTTTTTCTCGACTTTCCTCCTGCGTTTCATATCTATTTCGATTTTTTTCTCGATTCCTGTCAGTATTTAAAATATAAAACAGAACTTGTTTGGGGTATATAATTTTCATCCTTCACAGAATAATTATTTTGAAATATTTCTTCCATAAGGAGAGTTTATAAAGAAATTAAACAGGAACAAGTTTTTAATAGGACGGATTTTATAAGAAATAAATATTTGCGGACATCATTACTATATAGTTTAAACACAATAAAATTTAGAATGGAAATGGTTAATGTTCAAAGAGACAACAACCCGACCATAGAGCAGACAACAGCCGAAGGCCACCAATGGGTCTTCAATGTAGCCAGAATTCCCGCACCCGTAGGTTTCTCAGCTGGCCCCTAAAAATATGGATACTAGTACAGTGATAATGGACGTCATACTAAACTCCTAATTATACACAAGAAACTAAAATTAAAAATCATACAAGACGAACAAAGGCGTTTTACATTACACTTTTATCTTCTGCCACTTACTTCCGATTTAAAATCAATGAACAATGACAATACAGACCTGTTTTAATCATTGTTGTATTTTGTACATCCCGAAACTCAGATATGAGTTTCTGCTAGTATATGTCATATTTTGAGAAAATTCAAAACTGCTAAATAAAGAACAAGAATATAATCATGCGATTTGGATCAATTTCACACTACCATAGTTTTACAGTTCAGCAGAAGATTAACACTTAAATGTTTGGTAGTTTTGAATATTTGCAAGTGGTGGACTCGTTTTCGGATTAGGTATATCAATTGTAGGAATATTTGATACCCTTATTTTTGATTTTTTGTTAGATATTTAAAATTCTCTAATATTGATTCACGTAGTGTCCACTTAAAATATGCCTGCAGTCAATAAACAATAAACTTCCTTATTTCTGACAAGTTAAATATTAATTGTCAAACCAGGGGAAATGTATCAACTTAAAATACGTTAGTGTTCTCAAGCAAAACAAATTAAGAGTTAAATCAAGCATTGAAATGAGAAGGACGATTGAGATTGCCGTTGAATTTAGGAATGTAATCATCAATTTGAACAATAAATGTAGGGCTGCAGTTCATTACAAAACTTATGAAATATAGCCGCAACAAATTTAATGTTTGATGAGTAAATAACATTAAGAGTTTAACAACATCATACTCATATTTCACTACTATTTCTAAATGCAATCACGATCCCGTTAGACATAAATACGTTTGCAAAAATAAACAAACGTAGAAAAATGACGATTTATGGGTACTTATAAAATAGGTGGGGGTTTCCTTCTCTCATTCAAAGCTGCATAAAATCAAGTATCATTTTTGTCTAAAGTATCCTATAAACATTGATTTACAATTTGATTAACAAACACTCGTGAGCGAATGCATATGTATTGGTACTTATATGCTAGCCGGGATATTTATCTTTTAAACCGCAGAAATTGAGTACCAACATTTTCTCAGGACACTTATAAATGATGTTTTACAAGTTCTTATATGTAAATGTCAATAGTTAATTGTTTATATTTCAAATCAAAACACGATTGAAAATACGCTTACATGTTGGTATATATATGTTTTGTAAACTGACAAAAAGAGGGACGAAAGATACGAAAGGAACAGTCATTCATTGATCGGAAAAAATATGACAAAGCAATGGCAAAAAAACAAAAACAAAAAACAAACAGACATAAAATACTAGTACACAGGTAACAACATAGAAAACTTAAGACTAAGCAATACGAACCCCACCACAATCTCGGGTTGATCTCAGGTGCTTCGGAAGGGTAGGCAGATCCTGCTCTTCATATGACATCCGTAGTGTTGCTCATGTTATTACAAATTAGGTAAATATAGTCTTATTCGATAAGTCACATTTGTGAAAAGGAAAGAAGATTTGATAACGACATAAGGAACATAACCGATATCAACTGTGAAAAGTTTATTCCATAACGGTTAACCAACTCGTGATTGCGTCCGTAAAATTAACTAAGGGATGATTTCCACTTCATTATTTAGAGTTCTTGGTTTAATAGCTTTATTTTGAGCAAGAACTCTCTACCAACATGACCAAAGAAATATAAGCTCGGGAATATCGTACCATTTTGGAGAAATATACTCCGTATGCAGGCGCTACTGGAATGTTACTACATAGCAAAGGAAAGTTCACTATTGGGAAGCTGAAATCATCTCTTTTGTCATAAACCGAACCTCATTGTCAATTTCTTGATAAATTGGAGACATGCATAGACACATATAATAGGGTTTCTCAATTTTCAAGGCTAAACAGGGTGAATTTTGGCTATGAAGGTCCCATATGTGCTGATATCTTTGTACACGTTTTATTTCTTTTCTTTTAAATGTATCTTTTCATTTCGATCATGCAAATAATCGGAAGCTTATCTCGATTTTTATGATCAAATGTTCGCTTTATACTGTCGACTTGTCTTCTTACGGGCGGTTCAATTTTTTAACTTAATTATCTCACAGACGGTCTGAGTCATCTTCGAGTTAAATTGCAATGTAAAATGACAAACCCGGGTTTATTTTAAAGATTGTGATGAGTTCCTATAAGGCGTGCCTGGTCTGAAGTTTTTTTTTACTGTTTCGGCTTTTAATGTATTAACCATCAACACATAACTACATGTATACAAATAACACATAGCTGAGAGGGTGATAGAGCAGATTGATACCTAGAAAAAATATTGTCAACCGCGGCAAAGCCAAGGTTAACAATGCTTTTTCGAGGGGTACCAATAAGTTGTCAAACCGGGGGAAATGTATCAATTTAAAATACGTTAGTGTTATCAAGCAAAATAAATTGAGAATTAAATGAAGCAATTGAGATAGCCGTTGACTTTAGGAATGTCATCATCAGTCTGAACAATAAATGTAGGGTTTCAGTTCATGACAAAACTTATGAAATATAGCCGCAACAAATTTAATTTTTGATGAGTAAATAACAGTAAGAGTTTAACAACATCATAATCATATTTCACTTTCAATATTAAATGCCATCACGATTTCGTTAGACATAAATACTATTGCAAAAATAAACAAACGTAGAAAAATGCCGATTTATGGGTACTTATAAAATTGGCGGGGGTTTCTTTCTCTCATTAAAAACTGAAGAAATCAAGTATCATTTTTGTCTTAAGTATCCTATAAACATTGATTTACAATTTGAAAAACAAACACTCGTGAGCGAATGCCTATGTATGGGTACTTATATGCTAGCCGGGATATTTATCTTTTAAACCACAGAAATTAAGTATCAACATTTTCTCAGGACACTTACAAATGATGTTTTACAAGTTCTTATATATAAATGTGTATATCGTCTAACAAAACGTCAATAGTTAATTGTTTATATTTCAAACCAAAACACGATTGAAAATACGTTAACATATTGATACAGATATGTTTGGTACACTGATAAAAGAGGGACGAAAGATACCGGTGGAACAAACAAGCTCATAGATCGAAAACAAACAAAAACTGACAAAGCTATGGCAAAAAAGAAAAGACTAACAGACAGAAAAAAGCAAAGAAAACCAAAGACTAAGCAACACGAACCCCACCCCAATCATGAGGTGATCGCAGGTTCGCCGGAAAGGTAATCAGATCCTGCTCCACTTATGGCATCCGTCGAGTTGCTCATGTTATTACAAATTCGGTAAATAGTCGTATTCGGTAGGGCACATTTGTGAAAAGGAAAGGGGATATAATAACGACATAAGGAACATTACCGATATCATCGTTGAAACGGTTATTTCATTACGTTCAACCAACTCGTGATGGCGGCCGTAAAATATACTCAGGGATTATTTAATTTTCACTATTTGGAACTCTTTGTTAAATAGCTTTATCTTGAGTAACAACTCCCTACCAATGAAATAGAAGCTCGGGAATATCGTATCAATTTAGAGATATATACTCCGTATGCAGGCGCTGCTGGAATGTTGCTACTTAGAAATGGAAAGTTCACTATTGGGAAGCTGAAATCATCTATTTTGTCATAAATTTGTGTGTTCAACGGACACTCATTGTCAATTTCTTGATAAATTAGAGACATGCATAAACAGTCACATAAAATATCGTTTTTCGTTTTTAAAGGCTAAACAGGGTGAATTTTGGCTATGTGGTTCCCATATGTACTGATATCTTTGTACACGTTTTTTCTTTTCTTTTACATGTATTTCTTCATTTCGATCATGCACATAACACGCTATTAACCGGAAGCTAATTACGAGTTCTATGATCAAATGTTCACTTTTTATTGTCGACTTGTCTTCTTACAGATGGTTCAATTAAAAAAAAAAATCAAAGTTAAAACTTCTCTAAGTTAAATTTTAATGTATAATGGCCCACCCGGATTTTATTTTAAAGGTTGTGATGAGTTCCAACAAGGCATGACTGGTCGGAAGTTATTTTACTGTTTTTGGCTTGTAAGGTAAAAACCATCAACACACTACATATTGTTTTCTTTGTTTACCAGGAGTTGAAATAAGTACAGAGGCAAATTTATAGACTTGTAAAACAAAAACAGTGAAAGGCAATTCACATTTTCAGTTAATTCAAGTGTTCAAATGAGAAGGACAGTTGTTATTGCTGTCGACTTTCAGAATTAAACATTGTGTGTACTTAATAAATATGAAAAATGCCGGACTTCGTGTAAGACCAATTGAATATCACCGGAAAAAATCAAAATCGGGATACGTGATATAATGGTAAGATTTTAACAACATCTTAAAATTACATCAAGGTAAGATTTTTACAACATCTTAAAATGTATCACTATACGTATTCAATTGCCACCATCAATACGTTAGTTATAAAAACGTTTAAAAAACCCAAACATAGACAAATCGAAATGTATGGCTACTTACGTGTTAGCTGTTTTTTTTCTCATTTCAACTGCCAAAATAAAGTATCATTTCTTCTAAGTACTAGTACTCTTACAAATTTTTTTTTACAATTTGAAAAATGAACAAATGTTGACAAATGAAGAGTTACTTGCATTCAAGATGCGGAGATAGTTATCAATAACACTACATAATTCGTACTTTATTTGACCTTTTAAACTTTTTTGGATTCGAGCGTCACCGATGAGTCTTTTGTAGTCCAGACGAAACGCGCGTCTGGCGTATATACAAAATTTAGTCCTGGTATCTATGATGAGTTTATGTACTACCGTTATTTGTTCAGGACACTCACAACTGATGATTTACAAGTTCTAATATATGAGTGTGTATTGTAACAAATGGTCAGTAGAAGCCAGATATTAATATTTTAAACCAGAACACGACTCAAAACACTTAAAAATAGATATATTTGTTAACTGATGAATTAGATACATACAGAAAAAGACCGATATAAAGCAAGCAAGTGATACTGACCATATATTTCACTATAAACTACAATGTACTACGAGTATACGGGTTTCTTATCCATTCAATAACACGGAGGTTAAGGATGCTTTATCATCTTTTCTTGAAAATATGTTGTTGTTCTATTAATGCCGCCAATAAAACCAATAAAAAGGTCCCACAAAACACAGCAAAACTGGTATTCTTACGTATTCTTTACTATATTTACAAAGGGTGAAATTGTAGAAAATCACAAATCTGTCCTTCATTCTATTTGTATTAACACCAAAGCAGACGAAAACATTTCTACCGTCATTATACTAGATACCAATACTTCACACAACTCCTTATAAAGTCTGATACATGCAAATGTACCTGAATCACAAAGATGTAAAGCTAAAAATCTTTCCAAAGTGCTGACTACTATTCTTTCAACAGTAAAAGATGACTTTCAGAAACATAGTTATGATATTTAATCTATTTTAGTTTGCCTAAACCAAATGTTATGAAACTTCACACAATGCTTTTGGTCACAAAACGGTCAAAACTACGTGAATCCTGCTTCCACATGTGGATGTTTATTAATGTTTTTTTTCACAAGAGGGGGAATATGTGGTCCATAGACATTTTCTACATTTATTTCAGTAAACAGCTTCTTTACTTCCATTGAATTCTATTTCTAATAGAAGTAACTTGCATATTTTTTTTAAGATCTCAGTGCTGTTTTGTAACAGACAGTGCTATTTCAAGTTACATGTGACCAGCATAACAAAGTGTATCACTAGATTGAGCTCTCAGTCAAAGTGTACTTTAAAGGTTCTTTGCATTGAGTTCAGTTTATTGATATGCGTATACCTTCTGTGTGAATTTTTAAGATTTTGCATTATCTATCACAAATGGCAGCACTTTGTACTACTGAGGAAACCAGAAACTCTTGACTTGGAACAGGCGCACAC
This sequence comes from Mytilus edulis, assembly GCF_963676685.1. Taxonomy (NCBI): domain Eukaryota; kingdom Metazoa; phylum Mollusca; class Bivalvia; order Mytilida; family Mytilidae; genus Mytilus; species Mytilus edulis. The sequence goes on along the minus strand of NC_092357.1, from coordinate 63,174,053 downwards.
ATGCGTCTTGGTTAAACATGTGTTATCTGTTCGTTCCCAAGGGTATCACCAGCCCAGTAGTCAACACTTCGGTGTTGACATGAATATCAATAATGTGGTCATTTTATAAATTTCCTGTTTACAAAACTTTGAATTTTTCGAAAAACTAAGGATTTTCTTATCCCAGGCATAAATTACCTTAGCCCTATTTGGCACAACGTTTTGAAATTTTAAACCCTCAATGCTCTTCAATTTTGTACTTGTTTTGGCTTTATAAATATTTTGATATGAGCGTTACTGAAGATTCTTATGTAGACGAAACGCGCGTCTGGCATACTAAATTGTAATCCTGGTACCTTTGATAACTATTATCTGCTTTTGGGTCAGGTTGTTGTCTCTTTAACATATACCATCATTTCCTTTCTCAATTTTATTTGTGATATATCAACCCTCTCCCTATACTTCTAGCCAGTGTAGAAGAAAGAAACACACAGCAATACCCACAGTAGAACTCTGTTTAAAAGAAGTTCGAGACCAATGTAAGAATAGTTAAAAAAGAAACTAAGCAAAATGACAATGATTATTAAAAAAGGGATGTGGTATAATTGCCATTGAGACAAAAATGACGATGATTATAAAAAAGAAGATGTGGCATGCGTACTTATGAAACAACTCTCTACAAGAGACCAAATGACATATAACTTAACAAGTATAGGTCACCGTACGGCCTTCAACAGTTCAAACGAGAAATCTGACGGCCTAATTTATGCACAAAAAATGAACGAAAACAAATATTTATCACATAAATGATGCAAATATTAACAAGGGACTACTAGCAGTTACTAACATTTGAGGTCTAGATCTCAATTAACTTCATTGAAAGAGTATGTATTCATCATATGAAAATCCAGGACAATCCCTCCCGTTAGGAGTTAGTATCATGCCATCACAAAATATATGATAACATAACTGAGGTCTATCTCTCATGCATCCAATAGGAGAAAGCACAGTTTAATACAAACAAAATGCTTATTGCAATACATGTATGATGTCATGTTTTTAAACCTGTACTGCCTACTAAAGAGTACCAAGTACTTTGTACAAATTGTCATATATTTAAAAAAAAATATTTATGTAAGAAGACGAGACTCACAAGACTTAACTTGTATTCCTTCAAGAATTGAACTGCGTTATTTACTAATTTATTAAGTCCAAATTTTCGGTAAAGACAACACTGCTCTATTTTTATACAATGATGTAACAACTACATGCTTCTGCTTTCGTCTAGACCTTCAATCAATATTCATTTTAACTTTATTCACCACAAAATAATTTTGACAAACTTGATCTTGCAACAGATACAAAAAATGAAATACTATAGTTATTGTATTATATTTGTATTCTTCATTTCTTTACTCTGTCTGTCGTAGAAATCTATAATTGTTGAACAATCATCTGAATTTAGTAATCGATTAAAAAGATAAAGTCCTATTTGAAATAAAAATTCTTTTGAATAAATTCAACAAAACCATCGAAGTCAAGGGGCATGTGGAAGGTTTCTAGAAACACTATTCAATTTTACTTTATGCTCCTACTTTGCATAAGTTATCTCTGTCCTTAACATAGCCTGATACAAATTTTGAGTGTGTAGCCACTCAAATTTCAAGATGGCTAACACCACTAGACACAGTTTAAGATAAAACTATTAGATATACATAAACAAAACTTTTTCTCATAAGATGTCTCGCATATTTAAACACAATGTATCTGGAATGATCCTACAAGAGTTTTTGTTATTTTGAATACTACGCTAGTTTTACATCAGTGGAGCATAAAGCCGTACTATAAAAAAACCTCTTCTCAAAAACAAGTTCGCAGTTTAAATTCTAAATTATGCGCCTAAGATATTCCTCTTCTCATTTTTTGGTCTGGTGTGTTCTGATGTGTATAAAAAAAATCATTGTCCCTAGAGTGCAATAGTAGTTTACCTTGGCTGTATTTGACAAAACCTATCCAAGTTATGGTTTCTCAATGATCTTCAGCTTGGAAATTTATTTGGCATATTACCATTTTGATTTGAGTAATTTGAAGACGAAAAGCGCGTGAGACGCGCAAAATTAAAGGCTGGTGCCAAAGATGTATTTTTTTCACAATGCAGTTTTTTTTTACAAATACACCAAAATAAATGCAGCTTTTCAAATTCTTTAACAATACGTTTAACAGCGTATCAGATTATTGAATGTCAAACTTCACCAGGAATTTCCACATACAAGCCTCCTAATACCTTAACATTAATAAATACTGTTGAAGGGTACTATAGACAATGCCTTCGAACAATAACATAAACTACCGGTTAACCGGTTAATTAGTCGATCGATTATCCGAGTAACCGGTTAGACGAAACTGTATGATTAGACAACACTAGAATTTACTGTTTTGTCTTACATGATCTCACCTTATTTCTATTTTTTAACTTTCTATATGCAAAATATACGGTAAAACATCTGCTTCTTCATTTATATAACACAGATATATTTCAATATCCCTGACATGGTAACGTTAGACAATACATTAAAATAGCATCAATAGTCAATTTCAATTTAATATTTTTATAAATGAACCATATCTATTATAGAAATATTACAATGATAAAATAAAAGTCACACAAGATGCGTCACTTTTGTGACGTTGATCCATTCATGTGACACCCAATTTATATTTTGCATCTGGTGTCCTGCTATGTGTCGTAAATTCAATTCCTTTGTTATTCTGAAGTATGATACATGTTCTAATGTACTTACATAATATTTTTTTTATTTATTTTTCAATGTCGGATGTCCTTACGTTTGGTTGTACTGTATCACTGTCACTGTCACTGCCATGGATATCTTTAACACAGATCTTGTGTTATATAATTCAGAAGAATTAGACAAAGATTTAATCGTTATCAATACTCTTTACTAAACACACACTCGAAATGTGTTAGAAAATATACTATATGTACTTTAAAAAATTACTTTCAAATTACATAATGTCATAAGACTTTATTCATAAAGTTCAGAGAACTTGTTACATCTAATTCTATTAGTTATTCGAACAAACTTTTAACATCTATAAAATAAATATTTCAAAAGGGAGACAAAGGAAAGGACCAGGAGAATATACAAACGCAAACGTTGAAAACAAACTGATTATGACATGTCGTCATCCCCTCCACCCCGGAAAAATTTAATGAAAATAAAAAGAAAATCTGATACGTTGAAAAAAGAGATGGAAACTTGCTACTACTGTCAACTATTATTACATGTAACTGCCTGGCACGTGCATAAATTCCAAAACCAACTAATAAACATGATATCCAACATGACTGTTTTGTTATGGTTTTTACGACGTTGTCAATGCTTTAATTTCGCAATAGGGCAGTTCACATTTTATATTGGTTATGTAAAACTTTATAGTTTTCATCGATGAATGATTTCTTTGAACGACAAATCAGACAAAAAAAACCCAACTAAAATCAAAAATGACCAATCACTACGGACAAAACGCAATAATGCAGAACGAATTCTGAGCTAGTGATATTCTGCAATAACATGAATACCTTTAATCAACAAAAAATGCATTGAGTAAGCTTCTTGTATGATAACGAAATTACATAATCATAGTATTAACAATACAGTGACCGAAATTTAACGTTCTCGGGGAGGAGTAACTTGTTTTAGTAACCCTAGCCGTATTTGGCATATTTTTTGAAATTTGGGTCTGAAATGCTCTTCAACTTTGTTCTTGTTTGGCTTTAAAAGTATTTTGATCTGAGATTCACTGATGAGTCTTATGTAGACCAAACGCGCGTCTGGTGAATTAAATTATAAATATTTATATCACTTGGTCGATAACTCTGCTGGATGATGTTTCGTCCCCGAGGGTATGACCATCCCAGTAGTCAACACTTCGGGTTGACACAAATATCAATGATATGGTAATTTTTATAAATTTCCTGTTTACAAAACTTTGAATAATTCGAAAAACTAAGGAATTTCTTATCCCAGGCATAGATTACTGGAGCCGAATTTGGAACAATTTTTGGAATTTGGGTCTTTAATGCTCCTCAACTTTGTTCTTGTTTAGCTTTATTACTATTTTGATCTGAGCGTCACTGATGAGTCTTATGTAGTCAAAACGCGCGTCTGGCGTTTTAAACTATAAAACTGATACCTTTGATAACTATTTGTATAGTGTGTTATGTGTAATTTGAAGTACTGAGTTAAGATTTCTATTCAGAATGAAATGGAAACAAAACCATATTCGGATTTTTTTTTAACATAGTATCATTGCTACCTATATCTTATTGTTTCTGTTAAACAAATGAAACATATACAAGCAGTTCAGTTATTTACTTACGTTTTGTATCTTAAATTTATAACGGTAACAGTGACTGTGATATCTGAAAATCAATACATCTTTTAACATGTTTAAGCAGTGGGGTTAAAATGGTTTTAATGAGACTACAATATAGAATCATGAAGAGAATTGAAAACAAACCATTATACAAACATCAAAAGAAGTGTAGTTTGAAATAAAATTATAAAAAGAATTTCATATACATGTACACTTGATAGAATATTTAAATCAAATATGAAGTAAATGTAGAATAAAGAACATTTCCTTTCAGTAGCCCCACACTATGAAAAAGTTTTATCTTTGGTTTATAGTTTGTAAACATCTATATACAAAACTTATACAGTATATCTATTATATGATAAGTGCACTTCTTTGCAGATGTTTTACATACGAGACGACTTTTTGGGTATACATTTAATGACACATAAGTTTTATTGACGTTTCATACGTTTTTCATTTAGTTTATATACTACAAGGCGTTTTAGACGGTAAGTTTGATTAAATATAAATACAAACTGTTATAAATATTAGGAAATTATACTTGCGCGTGTATATGCATGTCTTCTCCTTGATGTTTAAAAGACAAAACACTGCATGTACTGTGTCTAAAGAATCTTGGCAAAACATGTTTGGATCCGATATTATCTAATATTAAGCCATGCCAGTAAATGAACTTTATATAGATTAAAAAATCTATGAAGAAATAATATAAAAAATGAAGTGCACACTGAATAACCCGCTTAGAGGGTTATTTCAAAGTGTGCACCACATTTTTTGTGTTATATCGAATAGACAGAAAAATATTACAGTCATTTCTTATAATTTAATTCTAAATTCCATTTTAAACCGAAATAAATCATAAACAAACGTTGATGACGTCAGTGTCCCATGAATACATTATGTCTAAGGGCTGATAAACATAACAACGTCAGCCAATCAGAAGAAGCGTTACATCCAAAATTAAATTATTAACTTATTGAGAAAGAAGTGAAAATACACGTGAAAATAATCAAAAGAGTGAGGTTTTTCTTAGATTTAAACACATTTCATTTGATTGGGCACATTGAATTACCAAGAACGTATATAAAGAAAGACATATTTAACACTCAGAAACATGTCCATACTAGGCATATTTCATTTCTGTATTAAGTTGGTACCCAAGCTGTTTACAAAAAGCAGTGTCTACACAAACACGCTTTCGTTCTGTGTTTTACACTTTAGATTTTGAATATCACATATTAACCACGTGACATTGTTGTTAAATTACATTTAGTGACCATTCGTTTGATGTGTTTGAGCTTTTGATTTTGCCACTTGATTGAGGACTTTCTATTTTGAACTTTCCTTGGAGCTCAGTTTTTTTTGGTAATTTACTTTGTATATTTGACAGCTTTCTGTGTTTGACTATATTCCATATAACGAGAAAGGCATTAAATATCACAACATTTCACATACACATCTATGTAAGTGTTGATTAATCTGTACGAAGATTAGTTCAATTGCACATAACAATTATGAATTGTCTAACATTTTTATTTTGATACACTTTTGAGCATGTACAAACAAATAAAGTTAGAAAAGGTAAAAGTAATATATACAGGTAAAACCATTTGTAGATAAGGGAAGTTTGCAGCTCAATGTATATTTAAGTTCGCAGCGCAAAATTGTTGTTGAATATGATGTTTATTTGATTTACGAAATATGTTGTTGACGTGAGCAAAGTGAGCAATGTTAATTTTCCTATATAACAGATATATAAAAACGATGCAGTATGATATATTTAATCTTTATCTTTCCTTAACCTGTTTACGTCCTTTTCATTTAGACCAGCAGGTTCTAAAATATGGAGCTGCTGGAATCAAACGTTTTATATTAACTATTTTACAGAAATACGAAATAAAAAGAAAATGATGGTGCTTATGTGTTCATGACTTATACATATTTCAATGCAATTTACCAAATAAATATAAGATCAATTTCCAACATCATTCCTATTCAAGGGAATATATTGTTCTACCCTTTTTCTGATGCAACCGGATATTACGTACTATGATTCGGTGATACATGATCATGTATAGTCCATGCATTATTTATTGTTTCATTTAAACCCTACTTTATAAAATTTTATATTTGCTTATTTTTCATATCAATCAATTTGAAAGTGTATGTATCATTGATGAACACGAAAAGCTCCTTTATGAAAAATATTAGTTTAAGTTTTGGTTATAAGCCCAGCCAGTGTGTTATTTTTTTTTCTTTTGTTTTTTATACTATTTCTTTTTTATTTTCACACATAATGGGATCTAACAAAGTTTTAGAAATTATCAGTTAATATTGTATAACCTTCACGTCTAACAATTATGATATATTTATATCTGTATGTTTTTGTCTTCTATAACTTTTTTATTTGATCTCCCCGTTTTAGGTATCCGAAAGTAAACAAATTCTTATAAGCTTTGTCAACTTCCTGTCATCGTTTATTTTATCCGATTGAAAATAGAAAAACGACAAATTGACAAATGAAACTAATTAACAAATAGTAAATAAATACCTTGGTATATTTGGGTGTTGAATTTACTCGAAAAGTTGAGTTTTCTTATACTGTATTCTGATGTTTGTTCGGCTGATTGAACTCTTTTTTATGTTTAATTTGATAGATGTTGTCGAGTATGTAAAACAATAATATCTTGATCAACGATGATTATTAATGGAAGACAAAAATGTACAATAAATAGAAACCAGAATGACTGAACCTAAAATATGTCCATTGAAACGGGCGATACCAACCGATTTACAGAGACAAGTAGAAGAGATACCAAACAAAGTTCGAAGAAAAACAGGTATACAATACTGTGTGTGTGATATGTACATGGACTTCTTTTACAATAACAACAAATGTTTGTTTAATATGATTGTCAGTTCAAGATTAATCAGCAAATAGGGGAATGTCACTTACGTTTAATCCATTTACAAAATTGAAGCTCATTTTGTGTATTGAAAAATAGCAAATAAAAAACATTTAGGTAATAAGATATTGCATGTTTACAAACAATTATCAAAACCCATACCACATAGTCTGCTATAAAAGACCCCGAGATCCCAAATGTAAGTCAATCCTAACTTTGATTTGACGTTCTCGATGTTGACCTTTATTGTTTCTTCTTATTGGTGCATATCATAAAGACAGCGGGTCTCGTTTAAAGACATACACAATTGTTTAAAGTGCACGCTTTGTGACTATTAATGTGAAGAGAGTATACGTTCATAAAAAAATGTATCATCTGACAGGAAAATAGAAACATCACTTGATGAAACTACTTATTTATCTGTATTGCTATTCAGGTAACCCAGATGATTTAGACGACAGCAAAAAGAGATGGCTTATTGTCGGTATCTGTCTTCATACAATCATATCTCCAGTGCTGAGGACATACGTTGTGCCTGTTGTTACAAAATTATGCTATTCCTTGACAAGAGTACACAAAATACATAGGCAAACGTATGGAAGTCATCTTAAGATATATGCTCCAACCAACAAAGAACTCAATTATGAAGCAATTCACAACAACAAAAACAAATTTGGAAGGTACAGAGCGGGTTACGACTACACTGTCAAGAGTCCTGTGGACTTATCCAGATTGTTTCTTCAGACACACATGGCACACTATACAGCCATTGATGACTCGTGTGACTCATCTGCCTTGCTTGGTTTAATTGTTAACATTGACAAATTCCCAGTAAATGTACAGTCTGATGCTATGCAAGTAAGTGCAATAACGAAACGAAACTCAAGGGAATCATTTTAGGATATAAAATGTATTGATTTAAATAGCACACCTGTCTGACAAACCTGAGCGAAATAAACAATAAAGTTTAAGTAATTTTATCTTGGCAATGCATAATTATACTTTTATTGTCTATATGCTTAGTTTCAATGTTTTTTTTTTGTTTGAATGTTCCTAAAGAAGGTCTTTGAAGTAAAGTCCGCGGGGCGCACACATAATTTCAGTATTATACTCATTGTTAGATAATTCTTCATGGCATTAATAATATGCGATATGTTCAAATGAGATTCTTCATAAAAAAATATTTATAAAATAACTAATCGAAGAATTCAAGTATTTACCAATTGACCAAACAACACATCAGTTCACAAATGCCCGACCAGATTAACCCAGGGTGTTTAATATTGGTACGTTGAAGACCCATTGGTGGCCTTCGGCTGTTGTCTGCTCTATGGTCGGGTTGTTGTCTCTTTGAACATTAACCATTTCCATTCTAAATTTTATTAGGAGTTTCTCAGCATTTAGGAATTATTAGAGGAAGAAATACTGAGTTATGTCTTCCTGTGATGTGAACTAGAACATTAAAACTCTTGCTCAGCTTTTAGGCCTACTACAAAGAGACATATAGTTTTCAATATACATGTTTAGTGTTGAAAAAAAAATGTTATAATAATCTTAATTTAATGTTGGTCTTTAACCTAGTATTATAACTTCTATATCTGTATTTAATACAAAGCTTTCAAATTCGACTCACTGCTACAATATCTGTTCAGATGTTATCTCGTGTTGTTATACTTCCAAATACATTTGTGATCAAAACATGTCTTGATAATTTTCAATATAAATTGAGCAGGCAGAAATTAGTATAAATGTATTATACACGTCCCCAATTTGAATGAGTATGACCATTTTTTATGACTTTAACACATGTTTTTCTTTAATAGATACGATCATGCATACGAAATTCATGGGCACATTGTGACTTTACAGAATGGACATCTACAAAATATGCAGATTCTTTCACGCTATTCGGTCAGCTTATAAAAAATCTTAAACTAAGTAGCAAAAAGGAACACACAATATTAGGAGAATTAGATAAATGGGCAACAAATGGTAAGCATTTTGTTTGATAAATACACAATGCATATTTTTTTGTGATTTCATATTTGTGTAAAGAAAAATACTCGCTTGAAAATGCTGAGAAAATTAAAAATAGTGTAGATTGATTCCTATAAAAAATGGTTAACAGTATTAACCACCAAAAACAGTATATATCTTGAAATGTTTTGAAAGAATAAACTTTTATTATGGATGTCTAGAAATGACATTTGGTTTACTGCATACGGCTACATGTTTTAGAACGCCATGTCAAATACCACAAACTTAGGTCAGATATATTTTTTTATTAATGTTCAAATCTCACAAATCAATTAGGAACAGACAAATCAATGCAGCTCATAAAATACTGAGTGAAGGAGGTTACATTGTTGGTTGGTCAACAAATTCCGTATACTGTGTTCATACTCAAGTTTAACGTATATCAAAACTCGCACACTTAATTATAAATAAATTTGGTGTATATACTGTCTTCTAATTGGTTGAAAGTGTTACCTTTATTTTCAATGCTGTCAATTTTTTTAGCGACACGACATCTCCGACGTTGCGTATCCATACGCTAACATGTGTCTACGTTGTTATTGTTAATAGAAATAAAATAAAAATTTCTTTGAGCCGTTTTATTTTACAGAAATTTATTCAAAATGAATGGCAACAATTTATTTTGAATTTATTGAACCATAAAATTAATTTTTTAACCTTCACATTTAACATAATCCGCTTCGTGGATAATTCAATTTGAAGAGTCAAAAATTAATTTCATGGTTCAATAAATTCAAAATAAGTTATAGCCATTACTTAAATGTTGCGGAAAAATCATAACCATCTTTTGACAATCTTTTGGACTCAAACATCACGGTTGGACTCAAAAATCACTGAAGAGGCATTGATCGTCAAAATTCGATTCTAGTGCAAAAACATTGGTACCGTTTATGTTATTACTACCACTGGATCGATGCCTCTACTGGTGGACTGATAATCTCGATGGTATGACCATCCCACTCGCCAGTTATTTGGTAAAGACATGAAAATACGGATGTTGTGATATCAAAATTTGCTGTTACAAACTTTTTGAAATATTTTAAAATTAAGAAATGTATCTCCCTCCTGCAAAAGTCTTGTCTGCCTTTAAAGTGGTAACACTTTTATGTCCTGTTTAGCTAACAGCTCTTCAGTCTTTTAATAAATGAGAGACGAAAGATACCAGAGGGACAGTCAAACTCATAAATCGAAAATAAACTGACATTGCCATGGCTAAAAATGAAAAGGACAAACAGACAAACTATAGTACACACGACACAACATAGAAAACTAAAGAATAATCAACACGAACCCCACAAAAAAAAATAGGGGTTATCTCAGGTGCTCTGGAAGGGTATGCAAATCCTGCTCCGCATGTGGCACCCATCAAAAGCTTTGTATTTTAAAATATTTTTGCCTCTAACATCAATGAAGAGACATTGATGGTCGAAATATGTAACTGGTCCAGAAAAACTGGGCCCTTCTATGTTATTACTATACCTAGCTCGATGTGTCTGCTGGTGACTTAATAGTAACGGGTATCATTGTCCTTGTATACAGTACTTCTAAAATGGCTTGAAAATACGAACTTTGTGTTAATTGAATTTTCTGTTACAAAATGTTTTAAATTATTTGAAATCGAGGAATGTATCTCTCTAATGCAAAACTCTTAATCTTGACCAGGCTATTGCTTTACGTTTATGTCCCTTTTGGTTAATAGCTCTTTGTGCTTTAAGCTTTGGAGTTTCAAATATTTTGGCCAGGAACATTTTGACGAGACATGAAGGGATTGTCGAAATGCACATCCACAGGTACAGAAAAATGGTACCGTTTATGTCATTATTGTTGTTCACAAAATAAGAACTTCTTTTTATAATGCGATACATTGCTATTTTATAACTTCAATATAGATAGGCATAGAGGCATACAGCCAAAACGGAAACACTCACGAAGAACATTGTACTCAGTATACTAAACTGAGGCAAATCTAACATACAGTTAAGATACAACTTAGAATATAGCTCAACTGAAGTTAAAACAAAAACAAGACTTAAAAACCAGACTGCAAAGTTAAGCATATGTTTGGGTTTTTTTTACAAGAAAGTAATTTAACTAACGGTTCCATATGTCGAAAATAATGTCATTCGTTGGAAAAATCTACTCACGTCATTACGTGTACGTGATCTAATGTCTGTTTCATGAATTTGTTTAAATTTTCGTAACAACACTTCCGTTTATTATACCCCTAATGTATCATCTACTTTGTATTTACGTAAAATCCACGACTAGTGCCATATGAAATACCCGATCTGCTAACCATTTTGGGAAATCTAAGAACACCGCAAGACTAAATAGATCAAGACAAGATCTGCCATACTATCTGAATTTTTCGAAACACTAAGGATTTTCTTATCCCAGCCATAGATTACCTTAGCCCTATTTGGCACAACTTTTTTGAATTTTGGATCCTCAATTCTCTTCAACTTTTTACTTGTTTGGCTTTATAAATATTTTGATATGAGCGTCACTGATAAGTCTTATGTAGACGAAACGCACGTCTGACGTACTAAATTATAATCCTTGTACCTTTGATAATTTTTACACCACTGGGTCGATGCCACTGCTGGTGGACGTTTGGTCCCCGCGGGTATCACCAGCCCAGTAGTCAACACTCCGGTGTTGACATGAATATCAATAATGTGGTCATTTTTTTTAATTTCCTGTTTACAAAACCTTGAATTTTTCGAAACACTAAGGATTTTCTTATCCCAGCCATAGATGGCACAACTTTTTGGAATTTTGGATCCTCAATGCTCTTCAACTTTTTACTTGTTTGGCTTGATAAATATTTTGATATGAGCGTCACTGATGAGTCTTATGTAGACAAAACGCGCGTCAGGCGTACTAAATTATAATCCTGGTACCTTTGATAACTATTTCTTAAGAGGTTTTTTTCACTACAGAAATGCAAAAAAGGGAATTGTACAAAAGCCATAAATCGATTGAGAAAAACTGAATAGAGAAAAACAACAACTATACAAGAGGACAAAAGGGAACTGCAGGCATACTAAAGTACAAAAAAAAAGCCAACAAACATAGAAACGAACTATTTCAGAACAACTGCAAATTTAATTAAAGTAAACGTACGGAATATAAGTACCGTGTCTGTTGAAACATGTTAAATGTCAATCAGCGTAAATGCCAATTTTAAAATCCACCACTTTGGATATGCTTACACCGATGTGTTTTTGAACTCCAAACGACCAAACCATGAAACGTACGCATTTTGCATGCAATTTCTATAATTTATATATATCTATTGTTAACAGTTTATATACATACACTGCATTTGATCTTTGGTGGATATATATAGTTGTATCATTTGGCAATGACACATATCTTCTTGTGGTAGGCAGTCAAAAGACTTTGGAGGTTCAATCATAAATTGATATGTATAGTCTGGGTTCCAATTACCGTTTAAAATGCAAATTGAAATGTCATATTATATACTAGTTTTATAGTTTTTTAAGACATTTATAAACATGTGTCTCAAGATAATTAAGTTTATTTAAAAAACCAGTATGTTTATCTTTATAGGTCAAAATTTTCTCAGTGGAACTATCCCTGCTTTCAAGATTGCGGATGAACTTCATGAACACACACATATTCTCAGCGAATATGTACAGACACTGTGTACAGAAACCGATAATCAGTTTTCCAGATTACAAACAGAATTACAAAAAATGTGCAGAAGTTTCCATGAGTTGGTGGAAAAAAGGATTACCGATCTAGAAAGTGTATGTAATACTTTCCTAATTTTGAAAAATCCACCATCATGTAACGCTTATATTATGAAAATATCAGTCCCCAATCATCATTTATAAAACAGTTTAGAAAAATAATTTGTAGCAAATAGGGCTCACGTTCAATTTTTGTTTTTTGTTACCCTTTTTGTGATTTGTATCCGTGCAATGAGTCATTTTCAACTGATCTGTATAGAATGTGTCTGTATTGAAGTGTCACATCATGGTTTTAGGTGAGTGTGAAGCGCATATTTGCATGTTTAAACCCGCCACATTTTGTATGTTTTGTCAAAATTCAGAAACCTGTAATTCAATGGTTGTCGTGTTTTGCGTTTATCATACTTGTTTTAGTTCACTATTTTATACATTAACCAGAACGTAAATTTTCTGGTTCAAACTGTTTTTGTCATGTCGGATGTTTTGTATTTGACTATGTGGTATAGGCTTTGCTTATTGCTGAATGTCGTACAGTGATCTATAAATGTTAATTAAAATGTCATTTGGAGAGTTGTATCATTCGCAATTTTCTTATTTTATTATTCTGGCTGTTGATGACTGTTTCACGACATATGATGCACAATTAGATAAAGTATAGAAAGACATACCATATATAACAGTTGAACAATCACACTTACATGTTCAACATTGAAGGTGGCCGGTGTTAATTGGGGGTGTACTTGTTTAAATGCGACTATTATAATTTTTGTTGTATTTCTCTGATTTTAGTGTTCTTGCGTTGTTATGTACTGTATTCATGTCACGTAATTTGGTCATTTTAGCGGCATTTTAATAGTGACTTATAAGCAGCTTGTTTGACTTGCCATTAAAGCAGGTTTAAACCACCATTTTTTTCTTACTATATTAGGCATATGACAGTTCTTATAATATGGTCCTATCCTTATATATCTTATGCTTTCTTTGTGTTGCAGTTCCGTGTTTTCCTCTTAAATTTGATTGATTTCTCTATCGATTTAAGAACAATACATTTACTAAACAATGCGAAACTACTATTGCCCTTTTATTAAACCCATTCCACTTTGTATGTGCATGTCATGAGCCTGTGTAGTGGTTGTCGATGGTTCATTTCTGCCATATTTATTTTCGTAAATTGTTTGGTTATATAAAAAGCCTTTAATAATAATGTCTTTATTGAATTGTTTCGTATGTCGGACACTGTTACAGTATTTCTTGTTGAAGGTCTTATCGTGATCTAAAATTGCTTCTGTTTCAATCTGTTGTTAATAGTTGTCGCATTGGCAATCACATCACATATTCTTTTTTTCATATTAATGAAATCTTCATTATAACAAGTGATCGAAGATCAGCACATTCTGCTTTTTTTTTCTATTGTTTTGATGTATAAGAATTTGACGTTATAAGAATCAAATATATTTTTGAATTGGTGATTTCAGAAACTAACTCATAGTTTCTGTTATAACTGTCAGATAGATTTTTCTTATATGATGATGACGTCAAGCAAGAGCTTCATATGACGACTGACAAGACGCTGCCAATTTCTTGAAAGTTCATTTCCTACTATATGTATGAAAAGTGCAAAGTTTGTGACAAAGTTGGACGCGTAATTTCCATTGAAATAGAAATTCAAAGAGTCAACATATACAGTTAACTCTATCACATATCTTGAAATCGGGTCGGATGAGAACAAATTTGAAAAAAAAGAGATGATTTCAGCTACCCAATTGTAAAGTTTTTATTACTATGCAGAAACATTACATATACTACTATAGGAAGAGACAGATTTCATTGAGCCGCAACACTTCTTGGCATCTTCTTGTTGATTATAAATCTCCAAGTTAATATAATATAATATTTCAGAGCTTGTATTTACTTTAAAGATTTCCTTGATAGTGTGTAACTGATGAAGCTATTAAATAAATGCAAATATTGTATATCGCTTTTCAATTTTTATAAATCGATTTAATTGCAACAAATCCGGGCCACAAACCAAAATCGCAGGATATTTGAGGTAAATGGTAGTTTTATGGACAAGTTGGTTGACTGTTATGACACATTAGATTCACCAGATCAGGACAGATTAGTTCCTATCGACGTACCAAATATACCATTATCTCTGTCTTGAATGTCACCTACCTGCTTGTAATAGAATAAGACATGTCCTGGCATTTATTTGTTATGTATTCGTGTCACGTAAATAGTTGTGGTCATTTTAATGTTATATTTAACATTGTCATAAACGGTTTGGCTAGCCACTTAACCAGGTTCACTTAACCATTTTACTTAAAATGTTCCGTACATGTACCAAGTTATTAGGAATATCATTTGTTATCGTAAAGTTCGTTTCTGTGTGTGTTGCATTGCCGTTCGGTTTTGTTGCACTTCAGTGTTTCTGTTGTTTTGTTGTTTTCCTCAAAAAGGTGATGTGTTTCTCTCGGTTTAAGTTTGTAACACGGATTAGTTTCTCTCAATCGATGACTTTCGAATACCGATATACTTCTGTTGCCTTCATATATAATACCATGAAGAATGTTACAAATATCATACTATGCTCGAATTGTGCCATACAAATATCGTGTTTTTTTCATGATTGCGTTGTTATATAACGAAGGGAGTATGTATAATAACATCTCTACAGCCATTGTTGTGTCATGAAAAAAAAATATAAAAAAAAAATATATTGTACGGTCCAAAACAATAGAGTATGCGTTGTTGCATCCAAATATAAATTACATCGTGAATGAAAATGGGGAATATGTCATATAAGTCATGAAGATGGTATTGTTACAGATCAGCTAAATCATCTATTGCAAAGGGTCTTGCAAATTAATGCAAAATACAGTCATATCATTATTTCTGTGACTCTGTACCTTGCATTACTTTATAGGATCCTTTACCATAGATAATTCAGCATGATCTGTAACAATTCCATCTTCACGCCTCATATATCTTTTACTATATTACGCTAGATTAATTAGAGACGAGAAAAGTAACACCTAGACACTAAAAGCTTCTTTGTTGTGAAGCCTAGGTGGCCGAGTAGTCTAGCGTGTTGGATATAGTGCAAGGCGATTTGGTAGCACGATATCTCAGTAGCATGAGTTCGAATCACGGCGTGGGAAGAACAAACATTTGCAAAAGCAAATTTGCAGATCCAACATTGTTGGGCTGATTCGTTCATTCATTCATATCTTTATTTCCTCTATTAAGAGATTTAACGAACAATCATATATATGTAAACAGCTCAAATTACAAAAGTTTTCAAAACATGATAATAACACAATATAATATTACAATATGTACAATAACAAAATAAAGTTCTGTACTTATTTATATAACTGAAGAAAATTTTGACAAACATTGCTCTCACTAACGACGGTTCATGCACTGGCACATTAACGAATCGTTGTTCTCCTTAATCTACTATATGCAGCGACACAGTGTGCAACGTGCACATGACAAAGATTATAAAAACTGTCGGTGTCTATATTGTTCGTTGTTATGTGCTTCCCCAAAAGAATGCAATATAACTCTTCATCGTCGTATGAATAAAGTTCCACAAATAAATGCAATGGGAATTTTTCAATTATAAACTCCCACCACATATCTCTGATTAAATGAGTTCCGCTACAGCTACAACATGCATGTACATATACATCTAAAAACTGAGTGTTACATAGTTCGCATGTACCTCCAGTGGTATTTGGAGTGTCGATTAGCAGTTTAGTAATATAATAGGAGTTTACGATTTCTCTGGATGATTTAGAACTTTTCCAGAAGTCTGGAACTCTAACCGATCGGTGAATACTTCTAAAGCGAGAAAAGTTATTATCGTTATGTAAACGCCGAGTCCATTCGTCAGTTTGTACTTTGTCAACTGTATTTTGCACTATAGCTTTCCAAAATTGCTTCGTTGAAAAAACTCCCTCTCGCAAAAAGTCAAGCATATAAGAATGAAGGCTATATTTATACAAAATGTTCATAATATCAGGAATGAATCCATGATGATTGCGTTCATTGTCAATAAAATAGGTAAACAGACGCACAAGAGATTTGATGTCACGATATCACAATAGCATGGGTTCGAATCCCGGCGAGAGAAGAATCAAAAATTTGCGAAAGCAAATTTACAGATCTAACATTGTTGGGTTGATGTTTAGACGAGTTGTACATACATTATGTACACACCCATGTATCACCATCATTGATGGCGATCCGATGGATACATCTGTTGTAGGGTTGTCACTGACTCAGACGTACTTATAAATATAATTATTTTCTGTGACTGTATCTTACATTAATTTGTAGGATCCTTTACTATAGATAATTTAGCTGATCTGTAACAATAACATCTTCATGCCTTATATATCATGTACTGCAGTACGCCGCTAGATTAAAACTGACGTGGAAAGGTAACACACGACCAGCGAAAGCTCTATTTTTAAGAGCCCAGGTGGTCGTGTGGTCTAGCGGGACGGCTGCAGTGCAGGCGATTAGGTGTCACGATATCACAATAGCATTGGTTCGAATCCCGGATATTAAATATATGGGAAGCAATCACGACTGTTTTGGTTTGCATATAATTGTTTGTCTATAATTAGAAACTAAAATTTTTCACTAAGATATCGACAAGTAGTATAGCCCCAACCGGTTCAACAAAGTATCAAATTACCAAAATATTACTCGATTTATCGATTTCCGGTGTAAAAATTGCTGCATTTTCATACATGTTGGGATTTTTCTCGACAAACTTGTTTCGGAAAATTACAATATAGCAATTGATTTATCATACTTGTAATTAGAATACATTGAGTTTTTGAAATGTTGTACTAGATTTTCATTTCAAACGCCTCCGAAAAGACGTGGGCAATAAGCAAAAGTAACTTTCATATACTTTCATCTTAGGTAGATATGTCATAACCTTTTGTAAAGATTTTGAAATGACTCTTGTATCAAATGCATCACGTTTTTTTTTTCAGAGTAAGAAGAATCATGATGGAAAATTAAGTGAGCACAATGAGACAATTATACAGCTTGATGGAACAATTGTAAAGCACGATGAAAAACTTAATGAGCACGACGAGAATATGACACAGCACGAAGGGTTGATTATGGAGCATGATGTAACGATTAATTCGCATGATAAAACAATTGTAAAGCATGATGGAACAATCATAAAACATGATGAAACAATTGTAAAGCATGGTGGCACAATCATAAAGCATGATGAAACAATTGTAAAGCATGCAGAAAAACTTAGTGAGCACGACGAAAACATGATACAGCATGAAGGATTGATTATAGAGCATGATAGAATGATTAATGACCATAATGAAACAATTGTAAAGCTGGATGAAAAACTTAGTGATCAGGACGAAAAGATGATACAGCATGAAGGATTAATTATGGAGCATGATGGAATGATTATTGCTCATGATAACACAATTGAAAAGCATGATGAGAAGCTTAGTAAACAGGACGAGAAAATTAAAAACCATGATGCACAAATACGTAAGTATCCCTATTTTCATCAATATTATTAGCTCATTTTGTACATTCTATATCTGGATTTCAAATATGATATCAAAGTTAAACAGCAGGTATTATACACATTCTCTTGTATCTGCAGTTTTCAACCAAACGCATACAAAGACAGCTATTAAAAACAAACATTTTTTTTTACAAAATAAGGGTGTATCAGAGGAGTATCTTAGCGCTGTCGCGATATAGATCAAAGGAAGTTCACGTTTGAGGTCACGAAAGAGCAGTAGTACTTGTGTTGGTTAAAGTATTATAGATCTTTAATAATTTCATTCAGTATGTGCATTATTGACCCGAAAGGTTATAACTGTCTTTTATGTCTTATATTGTAATATCATGTTTTGATTACGCTGTTGTTTTACTCGCACCTTTCGAAAAAATAAATGGATATTCAACTCATACGGAAAAGAACTGACAAACTAATCAATAAACTAATATATCAGTACATGGAAAAACTTTGAGAAACACAAACCCTAGCTATATATAATCATAAACATTTCAAGAAGTCTTCTAATATATATAAATATGTATATGTCGTGTACAAGTTGCAATTTTTTAACTTGTATTTTGGCATTGTGCAAATTATAACATGTACAATATTGATGTACATGTTATAATATGTACAAAATCGCAACTTGTACATTAAACACAATGTTCAAACCTATGAGTGCGTTGAATAAAATCCGCAATTTCTATATGTTTGCAATTAATACATCTTCAGTGATGTAAGAGATCTCAACAGTATTTGGAAGGCCACGAAATTTACCCCGAATGAAAAAAATATATACAAGTCTTAATTGACACAATGTCCTTTTTTTCTAAAAATGTTTATCGGAAGGTACATGTACCAAGACCTTGTTGATAAATATTCCGAATCAACTTCACAAATAATACATGATGATCTTAACGTATAAATTCTGCGTACTGAGGATGTTTATCATCTAAGCAACGTGTTAAATTGTTCTTTTATTTTTTTGTTTTATTATTGATATTATCTTTACTGTTTGGTCTTTTTTCTGTGAATTTCATTTGGCGTGGCTCGGTACTTATACATCCCGTCAACGTGTTTGTATTATCTTTCATTTTTGCCGGTGTGTTTTGTATGAATGATTTTTTTGTGTTTCTTTGGTTTCATATGACGTGACTCTTGTTACGGCCAGAAATTACCTTTAAATTGTAGCCAACAAAAGACACAAATCAATAATAAAATTTAACAATTTTTATTATACAAAAGTTTACAAAAAGTATAACACAAATATTAATGTCAACTTAACTGTCAAAATATGAGTCCAATTTTTTATTTTTATTTGTTTCCGGAAATCTTTCGGAATCCGATCTGAATATTACGATCACTTCTTAGGTCACAATCCAGTGTGATGTTGTTTGTAGATTAAAAGTGTCAATCCAAATGCTGTGAATACTAATGTCTATCGATGTCTAAGTGTGTGAGTTTAACTTTAGTGTCTGTATATATGTATAGTTGTCACGGAAAATTCTAGAACACTCTAGAATGGAACGTCCTAGAAAGTTACAACGGAAGTTTCTAGTAAAATGTAGAAGTTTATATAACGCATCTTTTATCAGTATCATTCTGGAATCATTATGTAAGTCAAATAGAAGGTTCCAATCATTCTGTGGTTGTTCCAGTGATTTCTAAACTGCACAGTTCTAAGATTATTCTGTAAACAACTATCAGGCCACATAACACAAATCAGGCCAACATAAATAAATACAATAATTACAATATCATAACACTCTGGACTTTTAAATTTCCATTACCATATTGTTCTATTATATATTTGAAAATACTTTGGACGACAAAATTATTTTACTCGCGTAATGGTATTTACCATATCGTCGCTGGGCTTCTAAAATGTTGTAAATTACAAATTTATCAATAAAAAAATATATCACAAACAGGCTTTGAAAAATTTGGCAAAATGCATGCTTCTAAAATGTCGTTGGGGAACTTGAACATTTTTTTAAATAGCTGTGAAATAAAAACTTTGACATTTCTGGATTATCCAAGAACTTCAATTATTTTCACAGAAATAAAGAAATGTAAAATTATTTTTTTCCCAAAGCCATTCTACAACGATTTTCAAGTTTTCATACAACATTTTGGAAGCAAACTTTACAAACAACTGACATTGGCAATTTTGTAATCTGTCTTATTTCACACATTTTTATTGGTCTAACTGTATGTTTTTTTGTAAACCAAAGATTTTCTCCCGCCCAGACCATTTGTGTCAAAAAGCAGTTTTAGCCAAAAAAGTCATATACGACATATAAGAAGCCCAGCGACGATATGCTGATTGTTAAAAATTATAAAATACTTCTGGACAATTTTAAATCTTGTTCTTTTTCTGAAATTATTTCTAAAATAACTTTTGATTTTTAAACCCTGTATACAACCATTCCCCATGTGAAAATATATATATATTTTTTTAAATATCTTAAACGACAAAATAATCTAATACTTCTTCCTATGCGACGTTTACATTTTCTGACGTCATACACACAAAGCAATGAATGTGGTTTTTACTTTTGATAGATGAATTTTGTGCTTTTTGTTTAATATCTGTTTGTTTCGTTTTGTTTTGTGACACAGAGATGATTAGTGTACCTATATTTGGACTATTTTACAGAAAAGCGCTTTGGACGCAAAAAATTATAAAACGTGTTGTTTCCATTTTTACATCACTGGGTCGATACCTCTGCTGGTGGACTTTAAATCTGCATATAATCTAACAGGAAATTTGTAATCTGATGAACACTTAGAATCATCGTTTACTTGTTCCCACTAGATCAACGAAAATAAGTATCCAAGGAATAATATTGAATCCACGGTATTAAGTTTTTGTTGAATTCATACAAATATAAAAAAGATGTGGTATGATTGCCAATGAGACAACTGTCCACAAGAGACCAAAATGACACAGACATTAACAACTATAGGTCAACGTACGGCCTTCTACAATGAGCAAAGCCCATACCGCATAGTCAGCTATAAAAGGCCTCGATATGACAATGTAAAACAATTCAAACGAAAAAACTAACGGCCTTATTTATATAAAAAAAAATGAACGAAAAACAAATACGTAACACATAAACAAACGACAACTAGTCTGAATTACAGGCTTCTGACTTGGGGCAGCACATGCATAAATAATGTGGCGTGGTTAAACATGTTAGCGGGAGACCAAACCTCCCCGTAACCTGGGACAGTAGTATAACAGTACAACATACGAACGAACTATAAAAACCAGTTTATTTGTTTTACCCTGATTCTTACCAAATTGAAAGTTAAAACAAAAATCTGATTAGATTCAGCATAGAAAAGAACCTCAATAGTTTATTCATTTTAATTGAAAAAAGTTTAAATTTGGACCTATTGAACCTCATTATAAGTCAATTTGAAATTGGACCAAAAATTAAAAATCTAAATTCCATGGGGTTAGATGTTGCGGTCGAAAAAAACTTATAATTCAGGTTTTGATTAAATTAAACAAAGTTAGATTTTGCAAATTTGGACCTTAATGTGAACCAACTTAAGCACGAAGCCTAGAATCTAAAATATAAATACACAGATAAATACAAATAAATGATAAAATTACAACAAACTAATGATATCATATTCGAAAAAAGCACCAGAATATCCATGCAATTTTATTATGTCGTGTCTATGTCTAAAATATTTGCAATTGTAATATATCTTTATGTTACCAGACATTACATATCATGTTGTCCTATTTCTATATATATTTATTCTTTTATTATGTTAAAATATTTCTTTCAATTCAAATTTTAAAAATCATGTAGCTAATGCACGTTTTTTTTCCT
The DNA here is from genome assembly GCF_963676685.1 of Mytilus edulis. Classification (NCBI taxonomy): domain Eukaryota; kingdom Metazoa; phylum Mollusca; class Bivalvia; order Mytilida; family Mytilidae; genus Mytilus; species Mytilus edulis. The sequence goes on along the minus strand of NC_092357.1, from coordinate 63,151,588 downwards.
TTCCATTGACAAGGTTAAACCCTTTTAAAAACTTGTTCTGCGGTATGTTATCCCTAATTTCTACATAAATATGAATATGATTTACTTTATAGCATATTTCAAACTACTCAAACGAAAAAGTCCAGTTAAAAAATTCAACGTTTTTAACTTGTTGACGTTATTAAGGCAACCAAAACGTACGTTTTGACTTAACTTAGAGAAAAAATACGCAATGCTAAATCTATAAGAAATGACAACACTAAATTCTGAGCAACAATGTCAAATGGATGTGCCAATATTTCCCCTTAGTGTTCAAGGTTTAATGCTAGAAAATGGGTTAGGCGCGATTCAATCGAACCAGAACTAGACACTTTCTAAGTCAGGAATCTGATGTACAGTAGTTGTCGTTTGTTTATGTAATTTTTACGTGTTTCTCGTTTTTCGTTTTTTTTTTTAATTTTTATATAGATTAGACCGTTGGTTTTCCCGTTTGAATGGTTTTACACTAGTCATTTTGGGGCCCTTTATAGCTTGTTGTTCGGTGTGAGCCAAGGTTCCGTGTAAAAGGCCGTACATTGACCTATAATGGTTTACTTTTCTTAAATTATCATTTGGATTGAGAGTTTTCTCATTGGCACTCACACCACATTTTCCTTTGTCTACTTTGATTGAATGGATCAAAGCTATTCGATCAGCATTCAAATTCGCATTCAGAAACTACGCAGTTCTATGAGCAGAGGGGTTTCTTAACCTTTCAAGAATCGGAGGTCGTGGATGCTTTATTTTCTTAAGTACTCACTTTTATTCTTTCTAGAGTAAAAGACAAAAGATGGCCTTCAAAAATATTGTGATGTGATATATTCTACCAGTGGTGTTAACCAGATGTGTATTCTCAAACTTTAATTAAGATCTACTGTTTAATTTTAGATCACACTATCTGCAAATTAAGAATTTTGATTTTTCTACGATTTACACTACTATTCTCCATGATCAATTCAATAATCGACTTCACCATTTCATAAAACAGAGCTTTTTCTATAAGAATGGGAATCGTATATACACATTTCTTGTTTGTGGTTACAATAGTTCTTATTTTGTGAACAACCACAATGAAACTACCAGAAAATATACTGAAGATGATATTATCAAATTGCAAGAGTTTGGATGATTGATATTTCAACAGACAGTCGGTATTCCAATGGGTACAAATCGTGCACTTCTACTGGCCGATTTATTTTTGTACTCGCTTGAATCAGAATGCATTCAGAACCTTCCAAAAGACAGCAACAAACAGCACCTTTCGAAATTCTTTGATTTTACATTCAGATATATTAATAATGTCCTATCACTGAATAACCCATATTTCGGACAATACGTTTTTTACTTACATCTCACATAACCCAGTGAACTTGAAATAAAGGGCACTACTGTACTAGAAGGACTGCTTCATACTTTGCTCTTTTTTCTGAATATTGACACTGATGGACGACTTCACACTAAAATCTATGACAAACAGGACGATTTCAACTTTTATCAATTTTCCCTTTCTCAGCAGTTACATACAGTTGGGTGCAGACCAAGCATTACATAAAGTAAACGCAAGTTAACGCGGCGTGCACATATTTCGTTAGTTAACTTTAAATTTCGCGTTTACTAGTAAACGCCCGTTTACTTCATTTACGTTAACGCGGTCAAAATGGAAATTTCTAATGTCTACTCGAGTAAACGCGCGTTTACTCTGTGTCCGTTTAGTCGGTAGTAAACGGCCGTTTACTTCAGATTTCACAAGTTTAATTTTACGTGCACGTAAAAGTAAACGGGCGTTAACTACAGATTTCTAAATTGTATTTTTACGTGCACTTGAAAGTAAACGCGCGTTTACTTTTCGCGTTAACTAATTGTGTATATTATAAAATAAAACGTTCAGTTAGTAATTTAGCAACCTCTCTTGCGGATATTTCTCGGTCATTACGAATTGTTTCGTCAATAAATTCTAGATTTACTTCCTGTAACATTTTCTGTCTAGTGTTTACTTTAAAGTCAGTAACAGATCCACTCTGACGGAATCGTCGTAGAAATGCACTTATCCCCTGTCTAGAAACTTGAACATTATCCGATCGTATCAACTCATCTCTAACTTCAGTAATGTTTTTGCCAGATCTTCTTAAACTTAATATCCTCTCACGAATGTAAACTGAAAGTCTTGTAGGTTTTACAGTTCCAGGACGAATTTCCATTTTGTTCTTATATGCAATTATTAATTTTCAATAAATTAATTAATTAAAGAGGTGTCATTTCATTAAATGCAATCGTCAATATGTTGATCGAAAATGGACAGATATATTAGGTCAGTGTATCCAGGATACGAGGACAATCTGCGTTAACGCGCGTTTACTACAAACAGTAAACGGGCGTTTACTTTATTATACAAAATTGGAAGACACGCCTTTTCGCGTTAACGCGAAGTAAACGCCCGTTTACTCTTTACAAAATTAGAAGACGCGCGGTTTTTGCGTTAACGCGGAGGTAAACGCGAAAGTAAACGCCCGTTTACTATTTATGTCTACTAAAATTTCGGAGTTAACGCAGAGTTAACGCGGCGTTTACATGAAGTGCACGCGAGTAAACGCCGCGTTAACTTTTAAGGCCCGTTTACATGTAATGCTTGGTCTGCACCCAACTGTACATCACGCCATATTGTATGGTGTATAATCTCATTTGATACATTATGATCGTGCATGTTCACACTATTCGGACTTCATATACAGGAGTACACTTAAGCTTTGTACGCAGAAACTGCTCAAACAAATTTATGAGGAGGAAAGATTAACAATTACACTCCGTAAATTATAAAGACACCACCACGAATTGTTTGATCCAGACGATGTGTCTTTGTCTTAACTAACTTTAAAAAAAATACCACGTCTTAAATTGTGGTTAACCATTTACGTTGTCTGGTCTTTCAAAAACCAAATGTGACTTTTTTTTTTATATTTGACTGTTTTTCTGAGTATGACCTCGCATTGCTATATGATATGTCTCAGTATTTGTTTATTCTACAATCATGTCTTTAGTTATAATGTTATATTTGTTATTTTAATCAGATATTGGGAAATGCCTTATCGTTTGTAGTTGTTACTTTATTATTTCTAATTATCTGTTCGTATCTAAAGGTAAATATAATTAATCAGCCAGTTCATTTATAAGATTGTAGTTTAAGGTGGTAGATAACTTAGCAAAAATCAGCTGAACGTTTCAATCACATTCTATACTGAAAGAAATATCAGGCTTCACAATGATCAAAATTTTCTTTTTCAAACTGCTTTAAATCCATTTTTTTTCGGATGTACTGTATGGTTTAGGTTTTTTTGAATTTTTTTATATTTTTGTAAAAGTAAATATTTTGTCAAAAATTTATGAAAATTAAACGAGCCATATAAGTCCAGGTGTTTGGAGAAATAACTTTAAGGGACAGTAGCTTCGAAATATATATAAAAAATAGGAAATACGCTGAATTGTTCAATCATTATTGAAAGTTAAATAGTGAAAAAATATATCGCTTTTAGCAGCCAGTATGGTTCAGTTATGTCAAAATAAGCTAAGAGACATTAATGAAATATTCAACCACATTGAATGCGTATACATAAGAACTTCAATTTCACCCTTTCACTAGAGATGGTAACCGCACGCATTTTGAGTGTTCAATCATTTTAAGACAAATAATGACAACATTGAAAGTGAAACAAAGGTAAATAATTTGAAATACTGATTCGATCTACAAAACATAATCCTTATGCGGGTAGAAAATGATTAACCTATATTTTTTAATCTATGAAATGAAATTGAACAGACCTCAGTCAGATATCTATTAGTATATTGGTGAATGTTGATATCGCTTATATGGCAATCGGAGTTACTCGGAGGTCCTTTCGACATTTAATTAGATGGCATCTAGATAAGAATATACACAAAACGAAGGTACATATTTTTGAGCATTCGTAATAGATTGCAAATGACGATGCATTATTTCTGATAAAAAGGGGGAAAAATGTTTGCATTTCTGAGCAATGCGAACAAGATTTTTATTTAGTTATCTTTTCCTGGAAATCCATCATATTTAATAAAAGCAGTATATATTCATGTTCATTACATGACAAACCAGTAAAAGTCTGAAATGGCCTATTTCTGTACCTTTGATAACTATTTTGTACTTGACTGTACTAATTTTGACTCGACTGTCTGAATTGGTCTGAAATTACCTTGATAATACTCGACTGTAGTCTGAACAATACTTAAAAGTCTGAACTTGTACTCAACTAGTACTTAACATTTTATACGAGTCTGAACCATACTCGGCCAAGTCTTAAATAGTAACTAAAACGCTTATATCAAGTTATTTTCATTATATAGTACTAAATTACCGTATAAAAACGCAAAAAAACCCGGTGAAATTTGGTCAATTAATAACGGAGAAAATAGCGAGTAAAGTTTGATTAGTTTTACCTATGGGAATTCCAATCAACGCTATTTCCGAAAACAGGGTTTCCTCACCACGTGACCCGATTTACCGAAAGTGACGTACAGTGCGGGCTACCCTTGATGATCTGTTTACATTGACCAAAAGAAATATATTATGGATGACAACAGCTATGCTAGTGATTTATCGCTGTCATTTCAAAGCTCATCATTTGAAAGCATTGAAGAAGTTTACCGGCCAATTGTAGCAGAAGATGACATTCAACCATATCAGTTTGAGTCCGAACTTTCTGATGGTAACAGCGACGATGGTAGAGATAATTCATCACTGGACGGGGACGACGATATGGAACAGAGATTAGGAAATACAAACTGGTAAGTACATATTTGTACAATATAATTCGTAAAAGATTATTGGACAAGACTTGATACAACAATACACGAGATAGTAGCCAGATATGGGTGAAAATGAATAATAAAAAAGGTATAACATAATAAAATGTCAAAACTTCAGAAAAAAAGAAACTTAATTTATATTATTCATTTGGTAAATGAGCATTATTGTCATCTAGTCTTTTGGTATATTAATTCACCTAAAATGAATCATTATTTGAAAATTAAACTTTCAGGTGTGACTGTGGGAACTGTGAGTCTATGCCAAAAGCAAAGGAATGCATTTGCTGCCAAGAATTAAGGAGAGTAACCGAAAAAAATAGAGGAACTACCCACTCCAGTATCATGCATAACAGATCATCCTGGATTTGAACCAGTGTGTCTTAATCAGTATGTTCTGGAAACTGCAGACTTCCAATACAGACAGCAGTATGGAGAAATACAAGTAACAACTGAAGAGTAAGTTATTTAGAATTAACTAGCATTTTTGAAGGCCGTACAGTGACCTATAGTTGTCAATGTCTGTGTCATTTTGGTCTTTTGTGGATAGTTGTCTCATTGGCAATCATACCACATCTTCTTTTTTATAGCACTTTATTTTCTATATCAATGTATAAATAACTTTTATTACATACTTAAAACGTGTATACATTATGGCATGAACAGACAGACATGTGATAAACAAAGATGTAGAAGCACTCAAACAAAACATTATATTTTATGAAATGTTCAATTATAATTTAAATGTTATTAACCATGTTTAACCCTTTCCTCCATCATTACGCCTTTCGACGCCAATGTAGCACCTCAGTTGAAATGCTAAGACTACGAAATGTCTGCATTAGACTTATCAAATATGTATCCAATATGAAAAGGATATTCACAAGAACATCTGACTTAAATTTATTTGATGCATTTTTATATTTTAAAGCATATTTTCAGCATCATATAAAAACATGTGTTTGACAAAGTAAGAAATATTTGTGAGAAATGATAAATTAATTTCTTTATAAAAAAAGTTATGCTTATTGTTTTTTTAAGGAGAAACAGGTATACAGCCTATCGTCAGTTAGCAAGATGGTGTTGGGGCTACCTTGGAAAGTCAGTACGTGTGCATCTCCCAGCTTGTGCCACCCTTGCAATTAGGAAGAAGTTCCCGTCAAACCAATACAAAGGTTTTGAAGAAGCATAAACATTATTAAGACTATTTACATGATTCACAACTATTATTATGTACAAATTATCATTATTTATTTCAACCATTAAATATCATATAAATTGTTTAGCACTTATATCTTTATTTAACAATATTGTCTATATTTCTGCCTTCCTGAATCTTGATTTCATAGCTTGTATGGCATCAGTTTTCTGTGGTCGTGTGAAAGCTGCACACAGTGGTCTTGGTGTTGGCATTGGTTCCTCAGATGTATTGCGAATCGTTGTTACATCAACAATTTTCCTAATAGATCTCATAAGTGTGTTAACGTATCCTGAAATATAATAAAGTATTATTGGCTACTAAATATAAATATCATTCAGAAGAAATAGTCACAATACAAGTGCATATGTTTTAAATTATCAAATGAAAATATACAATTAAATTATGTTTAAATTATTTTTTCACAGAAATGAAATATATATCACTAAGTCAGCAACCCAAAGTCACAAAGAAAAAAAAAAGAATTTCTATTAACTCATCTAGGAAGTATACACAGTCTGAAGAGTAGACTGGTTTAAGCAATATTATATGTTTACCCCTATCAATTTTTCCAACTATAAATTAAACACTTGAAAATTGGCAGTCATCTTCTCAGGTAGAAAGCTGGTTAGATAGCAGTGTTAAACTTGTGGATTATCATACAATTTTCTATAACCTCTGAAATAAAAAACTTACGGAATGATTGATTGATCTATTTTTCCCTTGTGATATAGCCACCACTCTTGTACTTAGGAAATTGTATACTATATCTTGCTACTCCATCTTTTGTAACTGCTTGTGGTCTGGCAGAGTTCTCGTTGAAATGCAGCGCAGCAAGAAGCAGTCTGCAATAATAAATTTCAACATTTGATCTAAGAAATTACAACGTACAAGATTTGGTTTAATGCACAATGATGCAAGGCTTTGAGTCTCCATTAACACTATTGAACACAAATTTAAAAAAATAAATAACATAGTGAAAAAGTAAGTGTTTTGTGTCCCTCTCCATGAGAAAATTATCTGAAGTAGTGTGCTTGATTTAATTTCTATAAGTTAACAAATCTTTTTTGAACTTATGTACCTGCAGTGCATCCCATGAAAGGAGAAACCAATCATCTTTGGTGCAAAGTGGTTAATCGTTGAAAGAAAGGCTTCAACATCTGAAGTCTGGTGAATAGGTGACAGCTTTTTAACGGATGTTTTAAGTCGTGTGGCTGTCAAAAGCTTTTCGGTCTTAACACAAGCTTTGGTTCCTGAAATAAAAATTAGTAAAAGTAAAAAACTGTCATTCATCTTGTATCTGATATAGAGCTGAAATAACTGGTTTGTTAAGACATTCAGGTTTATTGTTTTTTATAGTATATTTCAATATTTCAATTAAATTATAGAAAAATACATATCAATTTTATTTTTTATATCTTGATCGGATATACAACACTGTTATCTCACCTGGTTTTAACCATTTCTTTTTTCTGTCGTGGCCAACTAGTTCCCCGTGCAAACAGTTTGCAACTTGGTCAGAATGTCCTCTGTGTTTGTTCTGCACATGGTTAGCAACAGATAACCATTTTGATACCATTTCTTCACTGTCACCATTTGGAGTGGATGCTGCAACCCAGTACATATGGTTGGTAATGCTTTTGATCCATTCTCCAACTTCTTTACAGTCTTTCTCCTTGCTGATCTTTACCAATTTTTTCTTTAGACCTGTAAGCATACGGATTTTAATTATAAAGAAGTATAATAAATACATCAATGTTAATTTATTAAAGAATAAAAGATCATGCATATATTTTCTTTATTTATCAGTTTGTTGGTTTCCTTATTTGAATTGCATTTGTTCAAAGGACTTATTTATAGTATTACTAAGATTCTAATTTGTGTTATCATTGTAGATGGCTTTATGTAACCGATAATTGTCTATCCCTAAATCAACCAAATTCGGTCGGTGGATAGTTGTATCATAGGCAATCATACCAGCTGTTATTAATATCATTCTATTTTTAAATCTCAACAAACCTTTAGCAACATGCCAAACATCAAAGTAGTGAGTAATGTGGGTAGTCTGTTCTCTCACAAATTTTACGATCTGGACATGTTGGTCAGTTATAAGGGTTTGAACTTGCAGGTTGTTGTCTTCAAACCATTTTAATGACCGTATCAACCCTTCTTTCTCCATCGCATTACTAGAACTCACCTCATTACTCTACAAGAAAAATATCTACATATTAATCATGCTTATATATATTACAATAAGTTAACAGAATTTTAATATGTTTGTATCTCATTGCATACTTAAAAAAAAAATATCACAGCAAGATACTTATTTTCATACATGCACAATGCAGAACCACATTAAATTATTATCAAGGACTGTCATGTCTGCTAATTATTTGTTTGTCTTTTCTAATTAGTATGCATTTTTTTTACCATTTACTTGACAGTCTCGAATATGTGCCATGTCTTCGAAGGAATTATAATTCACGTTAGTCTAAATAATCAAATTCCTTCAAATAAAGTTTAACAGTGTAATCATTGGACAATTCTGGGTAAGGAAACAAATTAATGTACCATATCTTTGGTATTGATTGGGTAGGTACATGTAACTGTTATACATTTAAATTGGTTATAAAATATCATACCTGAACCAATTGGATGTCTATTACAACACCTTGTTTTAAGTCCATCATGGAGTACGATCCATACTCGGCTGAATGACCTGGGGTATCAGCTCTACCATCACCACCAAGTACTAAGGACTCTGTAGGGTCTCTGTATTTGGCTATGTGTTGCATCTGTTGGTGCTTCCAGAACCTTAAAACAGCTGGGTATAATATATGTCTTTGGTGGTAAAATAAAGTTTGATGCGAAATTGTTGGAATGTTCATGAAGTTCATTAAACGTAGCACTTTGGTTGATAATGAACCTGAATATAAAATAGCACTTGACACTGCTAAATTACCCGCTGGAATATATCCCAAAAATGGCTGACTGTACCATGTATAGCTATGTTGACAAAGTTCACATGTCACATTAACTTTAAAAAGTGTTCCTACTGTGTGTGCAATGGATGCATTAGCAGAACCACAACATATGGGGCAAATCTTCAATAAGTCCATTAGCTGGTCTTCACATACTATGAACTTCTTTTCTTGAAGCTGTGTTTCTAGTCTGTAAGAATAAAGAACAAGATAAACAATAGTTCATGAAACTGGATAGGTGGGAAATTATACAAATATACTTTTCTCGCTGCATTGAAGACCCGTTCAGGTGACCTTCTGCTGTTGTCTGTTATATGGTGGGGTTGTTGTCTCTTTGACACATTCCCCATTTCCATTCTCAAAAACTTTTTATATGAATTTAACAGGATTATTGTCAATATAAATAAATATACCCTATAATTTCTGAAATTACAGTAATAGATGCTCGATATTTGGTCTCTCAGTTAGGTGACTTGTAAGACGTTCATATTTGTTTAACAATTTTGTTTTTTTCAAATCACTACACCATGCATATTCAACACCATGTGTACCTTAAATTATATCATAAAAAAGATAGGTTAAAGATGTGAGTCATATTTCATAATTTTTATTTTTTAAAGTCTATTATCTGATTTATTTTCTTTTTAAAAGACTTACTCATTATGAGAATTATCACTTCCACCACTGTCTGAAGAATCATTTATAGACGGTTCGTATGATGGATCATTGATGTCATTGGAATAACAGGATCATTGGTATCATCTGGTACAACAGGATCCCCATGCTCCATGTGGCCACTGTCATTATGTTCTTGATGCCTTTCTTCTGTATTGTTATCCTGCTGTGGTTCAATAGGTGTTGGCAGGAGGTTACACTGAATTCCAAAACTACGTAGCCTAGGATGAAAATTTGCTTGAACACCTGAATGGAAAATATGCATTTTTTTACACCTTTACCTATAGATATTAAGTTAAATAACTTATGTTTGCTTACTTTATCTATATTGAGTCTTTGATAGCATGAAAAGAGAATTGTCTCATTAGCACTTGTACCATATTTTCTGTTTCTTAATATTTTTATACAATCTTCTTTCAATAACAATATGCACTTAAATTGTAATGGGTAGTTGTTATTCAAATGTATTTACTTACAATTAAAACAAAAAGGGGTGTTGTGTTTCCAATTATATTATACTTCTATAGAAACACTGAAAGGGCTCCAGTAGGGTACCTACCCCCTTATGTCACTTCTTGTCAAATGTGAAAGGTCAAAGTTAACATTGTTGTAGGTCTTGATCCATTTAAATGAAAAGTAACATCCAAAGGTTGCAAACATAGTCTTAAATGCAATAGAGCTGAAAATATACTTACATTTATCTTTTGTTTTTGGATGAACTTGAATCCTGGCCGGATCTGTACTTCTTTTTAGTTGCTACTTTTGGTGTTTGGTTATCTGCCTCTTTCTGGGTAGTACTAATGTTGACCTAAAATAAATTGTAATTATTAGAGTATGTGAACAAACCAGGAAAAGACATTATTTGATTTATTTTTATCAAAAGTACAGCTATATTCGACACTAGGATTCGTCTTGACATAGTTGTAGTGTATGAATGATTTGTTCATGGTTGAAGAACCTCTATCAACTGTCAATATGATTGCAGAAATAACAGCCCTGTTTATTGATACCAGTATAACTAAACAAAAGCACTTCATAAGTTAGTATTATAAATGATGTATATACAAACCATTTCAACTTCTGTATGAGCAGTTCTGAAACCATCACTGTTATCATTGTGTAAATCTATAGGACATGGATCAACATTCATTGGTATGTATGACTCTGGTCCATTATCACAAGGGTCTGGAGATGGACATGTGTCAGTGTGGATAAGCACAGGAACCTGATCAATTGTTTCTTTAGGGTTGTTACTCTCTACAGTTGGTATATAATCTGACACTTCCGGAAGTATCTGAAAAAAAAAACCAAAAATAAAATTTAAATCAAATTCATATATTGCATCTACATGACAACGTGACAAAATAGTTGAAGCTCATAAAGCCATGCACCTATGACGAATTACTTTATCGGAAAGAAACAGAAGCAAAATTGTTTTGTAAATATTATATTAAAATCAATGGGGTCCAGGACAAATCCTGTATATCTGTTATTATAATCATTTTTTAGTAATTCCATTTTCTATGTGCATACATTTAATTTAATTTAGCACTGGTAAACTCAGTGTAGGATTAATAATAATTTCTGGTTATGGAATACATTCTTCTTCATTGTTTTCATATTTTTCTAGAAATTCACACTTGCATGTTTGTAGTACATGTATAATAGTTGTGTGTGTGTACTAAAAAAGCTGACAGGTGCCTTTATAGCTAAACATTGTTGATTTTTATGAAATTTGCAATTTAGTATTAAAATCAATTTCTTCCAAATTCATAAAAACCTATTTGTTTAAAAATTCTAGTCCAAAGTGGCATATAAGAGTTCTTAGCTGTGTTTAGACGTACCGTTTCTTTAGGGTCTTTACTCTCTTCAGTTGGTGTATTATATAAAAGTTCTTGAAGTACCTGAAAAAAGAATAAATAATGAAAATCTATAAAACAAACACGATGTGGTATGATTGCCAATGAGATACACTCTCCACAAGAAACCCAAATGACACAGACATTAACAATTATAGGTCACAGTACAGCGTACAGCCTTCAACAATGAGCAAAGCCCATAACACAGAGTCAGCAGTAGTTCATATGTCACATTTATTACTTAAATGACTTATGGCTAGAATTAGGTTGAAATAAATAAGTTTATTGTTTATGTAGTGTAAGCCATTAGATTTTTGGGAAACTATACTTTTGCTATGTCTTTAAAAAAGGGATGCTGAAATTTTAGAATTATCAGTGCTTACCAATTTGAAATAATAATTTAATTCTAGAAATGTGGAATTCATGTAATAACTACATGTATAATAGACGAAACATGATAGACTAGTATAGCCAATTAATTTCAATGATTGCCCATATATACATGATATACATATATACATGATATACATATATACATGATATACATATATACATGATATACATATATACATGATATACATATATACATGATATACATATATACATGATATACATATATACATGATATACATATAAACATGATATACATATATACATGATATATATAGAAAGAAATAAAATAATAGATATTTTGAAAGGTGTGTATAACATAAATACATATAATCCTTGGAGAAACAGCACTTACATGTATATAAAAAAAATTAATAAATTCTTCAAAAAAATATACAATTTATAAACATGATAAAACAAGTCCATCATTTTGTAGAATTAATTAGGTAAATAATTTTGATGGGACATTATGCTCTTTGTGAAATTTGAATTATAATATCAGTCAAAACTGGTGTTTATAACACCTTTGTAATGACTTTAATATATATTGAAATACTCCAAAGGTGGTAGGTGCATGTCCAAGTTGTTATTTACCTGATTGGAGGGATTTACAACTTCTGTTCGATCTTTAATACTAGATAACAGGATGTTAATTAATAGGTGTGTTTTAATTTTCTCAGATGTTTATTACTATTTAAGGGTTTTTGGGGGTGGGGGGGGGGGGGGGGCAAAAATCTAGCAATGTTAGATCTGTAAATTTGCTTTCGCAAATATATATTCTTTTATTAATAATGAAGAAATAAATACATATATATTTGCTTTACATTGCCTAATCATGCTAAGGAAATAGAATGTACATGTATTAAAAACCCATTTTTATTTTCTGCATTTTGATCATAAACATGTTATAATAGAGAGATAGTTATATCAGAGAAGTACATTTAATCTATTATATTACCATAGTCAGAAGACTATAAATATTTAAAATTATAAGGGTTAGTTACAAATGTTAAACTTTTATGCTCATAGAAAGAGAAAAAAAAATCAGAGTGACATGAGATCAGAATAACTTTTTATGGAGCTACACATTTGGCCATAATAGCCTCTTACTGTACTTATCACAACTTATGTAAGATTTTTGGCTACATCTTTTTTGGTACAGTCATGCCTGCCATGGCTATGCATTTGATATAAGCAGTACCTTCTACTTAGTCCATAATAATATTTTAAATAGCCCTATGTTCAGAATGTGGTAATTGTGCTGGTTTGAAAAGAAGGGGTGTAAATTAAACTCAGTAACTCTAGAAAATACCCTATATATGATGTAGAGGTACAACTTATTATACATAAAAAATATTGGATACAACAGGAGAGGCTGCATCATGTGCATGTAGGCTTATTCTTACAATGACGTTATAATAATGCTACATTTTCAAACATGTGCGTATACATGTACATATTTACATATAAATTTGATGTACATGTACATGTATATATAAAAACATAGACATCTAATAGATATACATGTAGGAAGATGTGAATTGAGAATGGAAATGGGGAATGTGCCAAAGAAACAACAACCTGACCATAGAACAGACAACAGCAGAAAGTCACCAACAGGTCTTCAATGCAGCGAGAAATTCCCGCCCCCGGAGGCGCTCTTCAGATGGCCCTAAACAAATATATATACTAGTTCAGTGATAATGAACGCATACTCCATCAGCACATCAGCTGTTTAACGTAAAGAATTATGACGCTTTATATTGCATGTACGTGTATTACTTTTGAAGTTTTTATGTATTCCACATAATGCCACGTCAAACTTATTCATATATGTTGCTTAGTCTCTGGTGGATTTGCATACATTGTATAATATCACATCTATTTTTTTTATAAATCTGATATATAGCAATAGACAGGCGTTAAAGTAATGTGCTTATTATAGAAAAGGGGTGGGGTGGCTAAAAATATAAATGCTATTTAATTATAATGCTGGTTTGTTCTTTTACTTTAAGCTTAAAAATGCAGCACTTTTCTGCTTTTATGCTATACTTTTAATAAACTTACCCCGGCCTTCTCTCTTTTCTGTAATGCTTTAGAATTTTTGAGCTTCTTCTTGGGTCCAGAAAGAAATCCCTCATTAAGAACATCTGATGACCTTTTGGGATAATTGCTTGGCACTGAACCTGGAAACAGTCTCTTGCTATTTTGAGCAGATAAACCAAAAAACTCATTGAATCTCAACCTGTCAACCTCATAGCATTCTTCTGAAAAGTGTTCTGAACATATGGCCGAGTGTTTAGTTGGCACAGTAAAATCCACACGGGTAAGTTTTACAAAACGAACCCACAAGTTACGTTGTCGGTCATCTTTTGGAAAAGCGTGTTGAGTATGTCCCGTTTTTGTCGAGTTGTTGCATCCAGCAACTGCACAATTCCTTCCCATTGTTGAATTGTAGATTTAAAGTAAAGGAAGAAAATTGCCGGTGAATATATAAAAAGCACTGTCAATCGATAACTGTCAACAATAACGTATAAACAATCCACTGATATTCTGCTTTCACTTTGTAAATGACCTGTTGTCTATTTATGTACATGATCTGAACCGCACAGTACGTCACATCCGGCGAGTAGTAATATTAGAATAAGTGGCAAGTTTTTTAACAAATCAGTCAGGTGTTCAAATGGCGATCGACCAGTATTTTGCAAATATCTGGATAACTAATTGACCAAATTTCATCGGGTTTTTTGCGTTTTTATACGGTAATTTAGTACTATACAATGAAAGTAACTTAATAAAAGCGTTTTAGTTACTCTTTAAAAATCCTAGACCCATTTCTTGTATCTATCAACGGAGTTTCATCAATTTAGGAGGTGTTAAAAAAATGAAATTTGAGCAAAATGTATTCAATAAAATTAACGGTGTCAATTTTCTTGCACCAGATGCGCATTTCGACAATACATGTCTCTTCAGTGATGCTCGTGGCCAAAATATTTGAAATCCAAAGCTTATATAAAAGATGAAGAGCTATAATCCAAAAGGTCCAAAAAGTATAGCCAAATCTGTGAAAGGAATCAGAGCTTTGCATGAGGGAGATATATAGTATTGAAAATATGAATAAAACAAGCTGATCAAATATTCCAATATTTTCAATTTTATTCATTTTTTTGCTAAACTCGTGTATAACTTATCTAGTATATTCGAAAGGCTATGTTATTCAAGTTAAACAGGATGTTGATTAATTATTATTTAGAAGTTAATACCTCTGACCATTGATCTTATTAATGCGTTTGCCACAAGCAGAGGTAATAATTTATAATTATCAGAAGAACAATTTTATTAATTTCTTTAATTTTACTCCTTTTTGATATAAATTATATATAATATAAAATATTATAATGATAAATATATTTTTGATGCAAGGTTAAACAATTCAATGATTTTGCTGGCTGTTATTATCTATGTCTGTTAAATGGAAATTTATTTTTAACAGTTAAAAATGTAGAGTTCCAGTATGTTTCAGACTGTTCGAATATTGTTCAGACCTATAGTTAAGTATGGTTCAGACTGGACAAATAGGTCGAGTACAGTTCGAGAATGAGTTAAGACTGTTTCAGACTGGTCCAATAATAGTTCAGACTATTTTCAATGGCAAAGATAAGGGTCAAGTACGTTTCAGTACAGTCGAGTATGATTAAGACTGGAGTTGAGTTGTGTCAAGTAAAAGTCAGACCAATTGAGACTGGTCGAGTACAAATCAGTTCATTCAAGTACAGATATACTTCATATACATTTCAGACTTTTCCTAGTGTGTAGTGTTTAAAATTAATGTCCAATTGCGGTCTATAATTTCTATTTAGATAAAGAAATGATTACATATTATTTAACAAAAAAAAATTTTATCCTTAAATTATTTACATTTTACAAAAAAGAATTATACAAAGCTTTATATTCACCATCCCTAATGATTTTCTTTTCCCAGGAATAGATTACCTTCGCCGTATTTGGCACATTTTTCAGGAATTTGGTGTCCTCAATGCTCTTCAATTTTGTACTTGTTTGGCTGTATAACTAGTTTGATCTGAGCATCACTGATGCGTCTAATGCAGACGAAACGCGCGTATGTCGTACCATATCATAATCCTGGTACCTTTGATATCTTTTCATAGGCATTTAGTATAACTTATTGCATATGATATTGCATTGTTTAAGATAAAAGAACAAAAATGTCAACATATGTAAACAATAGAAACCCAATTTGAGTATATTTTCTCTGAGTTATACCATTGTGTATTTGTAAAAAACAAACCAACACCTCATGATGTACAAAAAGTAAATAAAGAAAAATACAATGAAGGTTCACGACTTCCATTGAAGTAAAACAGAAACCTAAGCATCTATCTAATAATCTATCTTAACCTAACTTTAAATATCTTAACTGGCAAATCATTTTCATTTTCCTCATCTAGTGACATTGAAATGCATCATGGCATACCTATCCAATGATTTGTATGCTGCGGTTCACAAACGAAAATTTCAGTCCCTACCCGTGATTTTTAAAACAGCTGTCAAATCGTTAAATGGACCGTTTTACCCGGATTCTTGAGCTTTAATATTTATTTCATAAATGTTTTTTTCTTTTATAATAACGGCGAATTCATAACTCTTACTAGACAGGTAGTCTAAATAGTTGTGTTGACTGTCGAACTAAGTGACCCATTAGATGCATAGCTTCATTTGACAGCTTTGGTGTCAAACATTCTGTTTATTAACACCAATTACCTCAGATTAAGGTCACAAACAATTTGTCTGTTTCAATCTTGTTTAATAACGATATTGGAGTTACTTCCCCTTGTGTTCACATTTCAGGATATACTTTTTAATTTCAGGGATTGTTTTAAAAATATTAAATCTTATTCAAATTGAATGCAAAAAAAAAACACAGTTTATTTCTTTCCCTCATATTTGTACCTTAGAACAATTGACAAATTATTTTGATCGTTTTTTTTTTTTATATTATATCTACTTGCTTTAAATGCTTCATTGTTTTATTACATAGCATCTTGAGCAAAATGGTATATATAAATTTGATATAAATTTGATATCATAGAGTAGTCAATGTATCTAATAGATTGAATTCAACTGATCACAACTTCATCATCACATTATTAGTAAAAATATATGCTTTAATCTAGTTTACTAGTGTTTGATACCTAAGGATCAACTGTATAATTTTAAAGTCAATTACATTGTTACAGGATGAATTCACATTTTTTTTTAGCATCACTGAAGAGATAAATATTTCATATCTTTGTTCAAAATATTGAACTGTAACCAAAGCTGAATACTAATAATGGTTTGCAAATTATTTACCAACATCATTCAACCCTAAAAAAAATATTCTAGTAACATGAATCAGGAAATTTGGTAACTTAACATGCACTGTATATCATAAAGGTCAGCAGAATATTGGTGCATACTGAACTTTTAATTTTCTTCATAAGTTTAAAGTGGTAACATTTCCTCTTTTCATATTTGTTACAATTGTATTTGTGGCAATCAAAGAAAACACATCTTTCTTATTAAAACTGGGTAATCTCTTATCAATATTTGTCGAGAAATGTTGATTTTACAATCAAATTTTTAAATTGATTTTGAAAAAGATAAAATTTGTAAGCAATACGGCCTTTTGTTAGGTCAAATAACAATATTTATCGGTAATTTTATACATGTTTCCTTTGATGTGTACTCGCTGATAATGTCAGTATCAGTGGACTGGCCGTGATATAAACAATATTGGATTAGTACGCAAATGACATGCGCGAATGCAACGCGTAATGATCTACTTTTCCCTTTCATTTACAAAATTGCGCGTGATTTTTTTTTTCAGAAACGCGCCAGATTTTTGGCGAATGAACACTTGATATTGTTGAAACTTTCACAAAGTCAGCTTACCTTTTTTGCATGAACGATTGTTGTGAAAATGTAAACCTTAGCCAGAAATTAGTAGTGGTTTTGTTAATTAATATTCATAATATGTAAATGAGAATTGTACCACGTGATAGTACTTTGAACTGGACTGGCTTGATAGGCTTGATATCATTAAAATCTTTAAAACACGGATATTATAAGTTGCCCGTCACAGAGTCCTTATTTACAACCACTTTGATATTTCCGTAAAGTTGTCAGGCGGTCAAAATCAAAACAATGAACGCGAATTTAGTGAATTTTTCTTGCTTTCGTGAGTTTATTCTTCTTGAAGTAGTGACATTTTAATTTTACGTGGGAACCTAGAGTTCAACGACTACACCTACAAGGTTTGGACTTGCTTATTCTTTGGAAATTCAAGTTTCATATTTCACCCTGGCAACCTGTTTTTGTAATGACCTTGTAAGCCAATTTTCAACACGAAGTTTGCAAATTTGACGTTTCAGCCATTTCAGCCTGTATTTTACACTGCAATGTAGAAAGCCTCTCGCTTCGATTTTTAAGATAGCTCAGGAACCTGTATTTTTGCAACAACAGTCATTATGTTTCGTTTAAATGGTGTATATTGTTGTGTATATTCATTTTCTGCCCCGGCAACCTGTCTAGCACTTAAATCAAAATTAAAACAGACATTTTTTTCAAAATTCCCTATCATTTTAATGTAATTTCCGTGGCCCGTATCCGATTTCTTTAGTATAATATTCAAATAAGCAAAGTGGCGTTAATTTCTGGATATGCAGAGAATGCATGAAAAACCCGATAGATTAAAACAAATTGCGTTATACGAAGTAAAACTAAAATATAGTCCATGCTGAGTTTTTATTCATACAATACCAATACATAGCTTGGTGCTGTTCCATGTAGTTTTCTTTTCTGTTTCTTGAGAAGCATTTGTTTTACCTGTTCAGTCACTATAAAGTGTTACAATTCATATTCAAACGCTGCACATAAATAGGTACCAAAAAGGTACCGCTATCGCAGGAGAAAAGCTAGAAAAAAAAATGAAATTTAAATCATTTCGACATTTTTTGATATCATCAGATACAATTTTAAAAGATGTGGTTTCATTGTCAATATGACAGATATTCATAGAAAAAGAACAAAAAACTGGACCGTGATATTCATATGCGGATCTAGGATAAATTTTAAGAAGGGGGTATAACGGGTGGGCATCAAACTATTAAAGTCTGCTTTGACCAGAATTATGGCCTTTATAAGGGGTGACTGTGACCCGGGACGCCTACCCCTAAATTCGCTTTTGAAATTAAAGGTAACCGCCAGGCCTTTAAAATCCAAGTTGCATATTACTGGTCCGTGTTGGTCTGTAAAGGAACATGACTTTGAAAAAGCAAGAATTATAAGCTAAAACTTTATTGACGTCTATTAAAATGTTTGAAATAATTATGAAGTCGACAGGAAATGAGCTTGTTCAGATAATTTACAGTAAGCTTACATTTACTCCTGTATACATATCTCCTCACATGGCTTTCTTAATATTATTAGAAATCAATGTGATCGTGTTCATGATGAACACTGAGCGAATAATAACAAAATAAATGCAATTTTATCAACTAAACTAAGTAAAATATAATTATAACTTGTCGTTGAACTCAAAATGATGATCGATGAAAAAGATGCTATTTCATATCGTATCATTCTTATTTCTGACTATCACTATGCTGATGCTTTGTGAAAAATGAAGAAATTTGACTTACCGGTATGCTTCCATTATATTTGCCATTGTAAGTGTTAAACTTAAGTATTAACTAATTACAGGAAACAAGCAAGCAACCGTGTTGTGTTGAACATGTTAGGACGTAAATACTACGCGGACGTCCTTACAAAATAAAAAATGCACATTCATCTACACCCAAGGCCGTGTTCTGAACAACAAAGATTCAAGTTGTAAATAATAATGTTCATGTTAAGGCCACGTCTGCATGTTCTGAATAGTCCATACCTTACTTTGACTACATAAACTGTTCAGAACCCATTCATATTTGGTTAAATCTCAGTTTTGCAGTATTGTTAAATACTAGTAGTTCCCATAATTCCATATCAGATTATTTTTTGTAAAAAAAACCGAAGAAAACACATTAAAAATTGCATTTGTCCAAAGTGTATTTACCTTGATCAAGAAAGCACAAAGTCTATTTTTTGTAATGCTAAGAATATATCAGAACCTAAACCTGGAAATTGATCATCAACTAGGACCTAAACAATATCAAAATCCATTGTAGATCAACTTAGCCTCATTATGATGAAACCGTAGTTTCGTTATAGTTTCAAGAATGAATAACGGACAATTTAAAAAGGTGCATGGTAATCATTTTCCCGTCTTGCTACTGAATTGAAAACGTTTGGTAGTCTGAAGTAAAAAAAATCTGTTTATGCAACTAATTGAAATAACTATTAATGGCTAGTCAACAATTCTTTTGATTTTTAAAATACACGTCGTTGATAGACATTTCAATTCAGTTGGTAGTTATTTTGTTCTACTCTGTCATGTTTAAAATATACACTACAATAATCTTATAATAAAAAGTTTTCGAATTGTGTTCTTTGGAAAATTGCCAACTCATAACAAGCGAATACCCAGTTGAAATCAAACACAAAAAATAGAACTCGTTATTAGAGTCTTGCTGTTTTTCTATTTAATATTTTCTATATGTATGAAACAATGTTTAGATAAATAATTATTCATTTCATTTTTTTTTTTGGTTTTAAATTTCAAGTACTTAAGTGCATATACGAGCTGTCGTAAAATCACAAGAGATGTTCTTTGTTTTTCTGTAGATTATTTTTTTTTAGATGTTTTGATTTATTTGTTTATTTTGATAATTGTTAAACCTTTTTTATTATTATTATTCATTTATTTCTCTGTCCTGAGTATTAATTTTACTGTATTCCTGTTACACAGACTTGCTATTTTTAACCTTTTTTAAGCGGGAGGTTGCTAGCCATAAAACCAGTATCAATTCAACATGTTTTTGTCTGAAAAAAAAACTATTCCGAGTTAGGAAAAAATAAAATCACAAAAAAAATGAACTCGATATAGAAGTTGTTATCAATTAGTCCTTTTTGTGTGAGTTTGTTCTTGTTGCCGTTCCATGTTTCTGTTGTCTAGTATTTTTCTTTCTAAAATCATACTAGTTGCTGTATTTTCCATGGTTTTAGATTGTAACCTGGATTTTGATTTTGCTTAATCGATTCATCGTTATTGAACAGCGGATAGTCTACTATAGCTTTTTATTCAAATAAGTTAAAATAAAAAGTCGGAATATTTGAACTGTTTACATCTACTTCAATATTGTTTTATTTTCTAATGTTTGATTTGATTATTTTGTTTTGAAAACGTATAAAAATATATTTGATTGGAACATTTGAATAAACTGACAAAATGAAGTTAATATAAGTATGTTTTATTCACACTGCAGTTCTTTTCTTGATTTGGATATTTTAGGTACACTCAGGAAACTCTATTGACAAATTTACTGCCAACGACACCCGTATTCGTTCCTGTTTGTATGTTTCCATTTATTGACGTTATGTTCCATTGCCACTTTGTAGAATATATATATATATATATACAATTCGTCTAAACATCAACCCAACAATGTTAGATCTGTAAATTTGCTTTCGCAAATTTTTGGTTCTTCCCTCGCCGGGATTCGAACCCATGCTACTGTGATATCGTGACACCAAATCGCCTGCACTGCAGCCGTCCCGCTAGACCACACGACCACCTGGGCTCTCTAAAAAAGAGCTTTCGGTGGGCATGTGTTACCTTTCCACGTCAGTTTTAATCTAGCGGCGTACTACAGTACATGATATATAAGGCATGAAGATGTTATTGTTACAGATCAGCTAAATTATCTATAGTAAAGGATCCCACAAATTAATGTAAGATACAGTCACAGAAAATAATTATATTCATAAGTACGTCTGAGTCAGTGACAACCCTACAACAGATGTATCCATCGGATCGCCATCAATTATGGTGATACATGGCTGTGTACATAATGTTTATACAACTCGTCTAAACATCAACCCAACAATGTTAGATCTGTAAATTTGCTTTCGCAAATTTTTGGTTCTTCCCTCGCCGGGATTCGAACCCATGCTACTGTGATATCGTGACACCAAATCGCCTGCACTGCAGCCGTCCCGCTAGACCACACGACCACCTGGGCTCTCTGAAAAAGAGCTTTCGGTGGGCATGTGTTACCTTTCCACGTCAGTTTTAATCTAGCGGCGTACTACAGTACATGATATATAAGGCATGAAGATGTTATTGTTACAGATCAGCTAAATTATCTATAGTAAAGGATCCCACAAATTAATGTAAGATACAGTCACAGTTCTTCCCTCGCCGGGATTCGAACATCGTTTCGATCCCTAACATCACTGAAGAGACATTTATTGTCGAAATCTGGATCTGGTGTACTAAAAAAATATTTACACCGTATGTTTGTGGCATAACATCATGGCCACAAGTTTAGTTTTGTTCTGCTTAGTATTAAATTTATATTAAGATCCATTTTGTTACATCTTGTGATCAATTTTATTTGGCAATCGCCAATGGCAGTCATCAGGGTTAAAGAACATCAGTTGTTCGACCTGTTAGTCAAATGCGTTTTGTTTTAATATACTTTTTCACTTTTTGAAAAATGTTGTTTGTGCTGTTTTTAGACCCTTCTAAAACGAAATTTGTTTTACATGCACACGTATACAAATTGCGGTTTTTATCCATCGCAATCATAGGTTTGAACGTAGTTTTCAATTTAGACTCGTATATATATATATCTTAAAACGTGTTATTGATTATAATTGGCCTTGCAGGAAATTTCAGTAACATTAAGTAACTTTTTAGGTGTTTTGTTTCAATTTTGTACATGTTAGTTATTTTTGTGCCTTGTATCGGTCTTCCGATTTTAGCATTTTGATTCTAATTTTAATGTTTGTGTTTATGTTGCGCTGTAAAAACATTGTTCTATGTTTCGATGAGCCCAAGCAAACGTGTTTATCCCAACACCTTTTTGGTAAGCCTGTCGAGAGTCAGAAGCCTATAGTTCAGTGGATCTAGTTTGTTGATGTCTGTCATATTAGTTTTTTCGTAAGTTATTTTTGTATACATTCGCCTGTTAGTTTTTTTGTACCATATCTCCTTTTTAAAGTATAATTTTTTTTATAATAAACACTGTAGAGGGATGTCAAAAATCGCCAAAGTTGTATCGCTGCATGAATTGTATACCAAATAGGATTTTAATACCTCAAATGTCGAATGCACTTCTTAAAAATGAAAACTTTAAAATATCGTAAGTTTTTAACAAAAACCATGGTGTTGGGACGTTTGACTTCATGAAAATGTATGAAAGAATAGAAAAAAAACTTACTCATAAAAGCTACATACAAGTACACATACAAGTATATGGCCAAAAATAAATATTCATTAGTTTGACATATTCTTAGTTTGTGCAACCTTTTTCATTTCAGAACACCTAGGGACAGAAATAAAGGAACAATTCCAAGATCATATTCAAAAGAATATTCGAGGTAAGAATTCTTATTTTTGCGTTATATGCAGAAGCGGCTTGTGTGTTGCTAGATAGAAATAGAAAATTCACTATTTGTGGGTCTATTCGCCATTTTGGACGAAATACTTATACATCCCGGCATTGTGTTTGTGTTATGTGATAACATTTGTATTATTCTTGTCTCCCATTTGCTAATGTACTTTGTCTTCATGCCGTTTTGTGTTTCCATGGTATATTTGACGTGGCTCTGTATGTATACAACTTATACAAACGTCACTTTGTTATTGTTCTATGATAATTTCTAATTTATTGTCTTTTAATTTTGCTAATGTTCTGTGTCTATATGTCTTTTTGTGTTTCTTTGATACACATTTCGTGGCACTGTACTAGCACATCACGTTATTGTGTTATTGTGCTATTGTAAATGTTCGCATTTTTGGCTTTCATTTTTTGCTGGTGTGCTTTGTCTTTATGCCTTTCAATTCTTCTTTGTTAAATATGTGTTTGTTGTTGTGGTGAATAAGATTGTAACACAAGTCTGACTGCAGTATCCCTACTTGTGACATTTTTACCTATTTGATCTTTTAGTTTGGTTCACACATGGCTGTCTATAAGATGGAATTTGATTCGCCTGTCATACAAGAGAGAAGTTTAGCTTGCTATTGAACCAGGTTTCATCCACCGTTTCTTTTTGAAATAATGCCTATATTAAGTCAGGAATATGACATAGGTTATACATTCGTGTGTTGTGTTTAAGCTTTTGATTTAGCCAGAATTTTATGGACTCCCGTTTTGAAATTTCTTAAGAGTTCAGTATTTTTATGATCTCGATTTTTACAACCTGATATATGATCAACACAATTCATGAAAAACAATAACATATAAAAAAAACTGAAGCAATTTCTATTCATGGGAAAACAGAGTGATTCAATTTAAGAAAAAAATATGTTTCTTATTTTTGGAAACAGGCAGTTATTAAAATTGATCAATGGTATCACATTACTTTGTAGCTCAACATCAAGATGAACTTGAAGAATGGAAACAAGACGAAACATTATTTGTAGAAACCAGAGGAACACGTTACATAATGAGGTCGTTATATTTAAACAATTGTATTACTGTAACAGGAAGCTCAGGTTGTGGTAAATCTTCAAATATCCATCATGTTGCCTTACACTTTTGTGATAAATATGGATATGATATTATTCCGGTTTTGACAGGACCATCAGACATTATAAATTATTATGATAAAAGCAAAAGGCAAATATTTGTGGTTGATGACATTTGTGGAAAGGAATCGATCATCGAATATAAATTACAGATGTGGAGAGATTCTTCAGACATATTAGAGAAACGGTTTAAACTTCAAGACAAAAATTTGAAGAATGGAAATAATGTCAGTGTTTCAGATATGTCATATTCAAAACTACTAATTTCTTGCAGGCTGCATATATATAAAGAATCCAGCTTTCAACTCATGAAGTTACTAACAAGAGATGAATGTAATTTACTTTCTGAAGATTTAAGTCTTTTAAAAGAGGAGAGAATGCTTATGTTGCAAAAATATCTTGCAGATGACATGATTGACAATGTTAGTAAAGTTATGGCAAATGTGGATTTCTTTCCATTGCTATGTAAATTGTCAACAGACAAATCATATGATGAAGTAATTAAACTATTCACAGCTCCCGTAGAAAGAATTAAAATGAACATACATCATATCGTTAGAGGAAACTTGGTACATTTCTGTGCTCTTGTTTTGTGCATTCTTTTTAATGATGGATTTGATACAACATGGCTGAAATTAAAAGCTGCTCCTGATAAGATTAAAGGTAAACTCGAAGATATTGTCAAAGAGTTTGACATAGACCTAAACAAAGAAATTTCAAGAGGTACTTTAAAATCTGCGTTTACGACATTAGATGGAACCTGCTTTAAACAAAGAGGAACAGAAGTTAGAATGATACATGACAAAATTTATGAAATGGCTTCTGTTATCTGCGGACAGAAACTTCCAGAATGTTTCATAAAATATGCACCATCTATATGTGTTCGCGACAATTTCCGGTTTAAATCTATACAAGAAGAAACAGTGGCTGAAGATCTTATAATTCTTTCGGAGAACAACGAAGAAGAATATTTCGAAAGATTGTTATGTGACTTACGACAGTCCATTATTACAAGTACATTTCATAATAAACAATTAGTATATCAGTCGTTTATGAATAAGTTGATAACTTTTTTTGAAATGAGTAATGAAGTTAAAGTTTTGTTAAAGAGAATAGACACAGATAACGGCAAATTAAATGAATGTAATGAACTAAATCCGAAACTATCAAAAGATCACTCTGATAATTCCTTCCATACAACTCCTTTAATAGAATCAGCATCAAATGGTCACTATGATATAGTTTCTTTTCTGGTTGTGTATGTAGAGTGTAACGTAAATAATAAAGACGGAAACAACAGGACACCTCTTTATAAAGCTTCCAAGGGAGGACATACGACAGTAGTTAACTTTCTATTACTGAACAATGCTGATGTTTCTCTTTGTAACAAAAGTAAAGAATCTCCACTGTATGTTGCTTCTGAAGGGGGACATACAGAAACAGTGAAACTTTTGCTGCTGAATAATGCTGATATATCTCAGAAAGGTGATATCGGTCAATTTCCATTGCTAGCGGCAATAAAAGGAAAACATTCAGAAACATTTAAACTCTTACTGCAACACAATGCTGATGTTACTCAGGTTGACAATTACGGTACCTCGCCATTGAATGCTGCTTGTATTGGACAACAATTAGATATGGTTAAACTTTTACTGCAGCGAAATGCGGACGTCTTTCGGCGTGACAATTTTGGAGATACTGCACTGAGTTCATCTTGCTTCGCTGGACAACTTGATCAAATCAAGTTGCTTCTCAAACACAAGGCAGATATTACTGACAGGAACATTTCTGGTCAGTCTTTATTGCATTCAGCATGCTTTGGTGGATCTGTTGATACGATAAGGTTTTTACTGCAAAAACAGCTTGATGTCAACCTGTGTGACCTTAACCAAGAGACACCTTTGTATCAAACATGTATTTGGGGACGTTTAAACATGCTGAATATAGTTGAACTATTGTTGCAAAACAATGCTAATGTTTTCCTTTGTAACAAAGAAGGGAAGACTCCCCTGTATGCAGCATGTAAGAGAGGTAACACGGATACAGTAAAAATATCACTGCAGTATAAAGCTGATATAAACAAACGTAACAATGATGGTGAGTCACCATTGTATATTGCATGCCAGGGAGGCTACAAGGATATAGTAGAAATATTACTGCAAAATAAAGCTGATATAAACAAGCGTGATATTTGTGGTGAGTCTCCTTTGTATATTTCATGTCAGGGAGGCTACAAGGATATAGTGGACATATTGCTGCAGAACAAGGCTGATATAAACAAGTGTAATAGTGATGATCAGACTCCATTGTATATCGCCTGCCATAAAGGACATTTTAGTGTAGTGAAATTGCTACTCCAGATAAATGCGAATGTATTAAAAGGTAACATTTATGGACGTTTTCCGTTGCATGTTGCTATTAATAGTAGATGTGATGATATAGTTGAACTTCTATTGCAGACGAATGTCGATGTCACACAGTGCGACAATAATGGACAGTCGTCGTTGTTCATTGCTTGCACAAAAGGCCATACGAACACTGTAAAATTGTTACTGCAGAAAAATGCTAATGTTTTAAAATGTAGCAATGATGGTGATTCCCCATTATCAATTGCCTGTGCAAGGGGCTATAGAGATATAGTAAAACTGTTACTACAGCATGGTGCTGATGTTTCGAAGTGTAATAGTAAAAGAGAATCTGCATTAATAAAGGCTTGTACGGGAGGCTTCACTGCTATAGTAAAGTTGTTACTGCAACATAAAGCGGACGTGTATAATTGTAACAGTAAAGGACAAACCGCAGTGTTTATGGCATGTGTGAATGGACATGCAGATACAGTGAAACTATTACTCGATAGGAAAGCACATGCATCTAAGTGTGACAGTGATGGAACGTCCCCATTATATATGGCTAGTGAAAAAGGATATACAGATACAGTCAAAATTTTACTGCAAAATAAAGCTGATATCTTTAAATGCAACAAATATGGAGCGTCTCCACTTTATGGCGCCTGTGAAAATGGACACATAGATGTAGTAAACATGCTGCTACAACACAATGCAGATGTTTTACAATGCACAAAAACAGGACAATCTCCTTTGTATGTTGCATGCGTAAAGAAATATATAAGTATAGTGAAACTTTTATTGCAGAACAATGCTGATGTCTCACAGTGTAACAATTGCGGATATTTTCCATTGTATATGGCAAGTATCGTCGGCGAAACAAGAATAGCAACAATGCTGCTGCAACACTCTGCTGATGTTTTCCAATGCGACAGGTTTGGAGAGTCTTCACTGTATGCAGCCTGCAGAAGTGGGAAAGTAGATACAGTAAAATTGTTGTTGAAGAACAATGCTGATGTCTCTCAGTGTGACAGTCATGGGCAGTCTCCTTTGGGTGTGGCTTGTACAGGAGGATATACAGATATAGTGCAACTTTTATTGGAGAATAATGCTAATATAAATCACTGTATTGGTAATGAACAGTGTCCTTTGCATACAGCTTGTAATGGAGGCCATGTTAATACAATGGCATTTTTAATACATAACAATATTAATGCCTGTCAGTGTCATAAAAATGGAATGTCAGTTTTGTATAAAGCCTGTAAGCGGGGGTATTCTTACATTGTGACATTGTTATTGGAGAAAAATGCCTTTACTTGTGGCAGTAATAGAGAGTCTTTGTTGTTAACGGCCTGTATAGAAGGACACACAGATATAGTGAAACTGTTACTAAAGGACAAGACTGACGTGACACTGTCTAACATTGATGGAAAGTCTTTATTATACACGGCTTGTAAAGAAGGGCATAAAGATATAGTGGAACTGTTACTGCAGAAAAATGCTGATGTCTCTGAGTGTAATATTGATTTATTACATGTGTCATGCAAGGAAGGGCATACAGCTGTAGTGGAATTTTTACTACAAAACAATACAGATGTTTCTCAATGTAATATTAATGGAGAGTCTTTATTGTTTATGGCTTGTGAAGGGGGACATGAAGATACAGTACGACTGCTACTTAAAAAAAACGCGAACGTCGCACAGTGTAACAACGATGGAAAGTCACCATTATACGTGACATGTGAATGGGGACATGGACATATAGTACCATTATTACTTGAAAACAAAGCCGATGTTTCTCAGTGTGAACACCAAGATGGGCAATCACCGTTACATGTTGTTTGTGATTCCTCTAAACAACGTTTATGGAGAGGTTCAGATTTTGGAAGACAATTTAACTATTTCAAAATCGTACTCCTGTTAATTGAACGTAATGCACATGTTGGTATGCGTAATAAAAAAGGATTGACACCAATTCATTATGCCCGTAAATCCAATAACGAAAACATTGTAAAATTTCTCGAAGATATTTTCATACAGCAGAATAATGCTGTTGTCTCTACGTATATCATTGACGAAGTTTCGTTATTATTTCAAGCATGCAAAGAAGGACAAACACTAGCAGTGGAGGAATTTTTACTACAGACCGATACAGATGTTTCGAAATGTAATAGTGATGGAGAGTCTTTATTGTTTATGGCTTGTGAAGGGGGACATGAAGATACAGTACGACTGCTACTTAAAAAAAACGCGAACGTCACACAGTGTAACAAAGATGGAAAGTCACCATTATACGTGGCATGTGAATGGGGACATGCAAATATAGTGAAATTGCTTCTTGAAAACCAAGCCGATGTTTCTCAGTGTGAACACCAAGACGGGCAATCACCGTTACACACAGCTTGTGATGTCTCTAAGCAACATCTATGGAACTATACAAATGTTCAAAGAAATTGGAACATTTTTAAAATTATTAAACTTTTAATTAGATACCATGCAGATGTAAGCATGCGTAATATAAGAGGTTTAACACCGATTCATTTTGCCCGTGAATCCAATAATCAAAAAGTAGTTAATTTTCTCCAAGGTATTTTTGTCTTCAAAATAATAAGAAATATGGAATTATTTGGTCATTATTGACGGCATCGTCCCATATATCGTTGTACTATCTGGTTTTTTATATGTCAGTTTCTCGTTGCCAATTAAATACAATGTTATTCTATGAAATAAGTACTTAGATAAACCAATTGTTCAATCAAATACAAATATTGTTATTCATTCGTAAAATAACAATCTATGTTTATCCATTTCTTCTTGTTTTTCCTTTACGTATTTCATTTGACTCATTCATTTTATACAGTATGCTTGCATTGCTTACTTTATCAGAATTGTATGTGCAGCTAAACCATCCAGTCGTTGAAATTATTAAAAAACACAGCATATTCGCATAACTATTCATGGATGATATTGTTCCCTTTGAGTTTCAAATTAAAGGATGGATGAACAATTAACTATTGTTAACAATCAATTCGCAATGAGCACCATGGACAATGTTTAAAATTGTAATAAAAGATTAAACACTACAGAAAGTAGAATGAAGAAAAGATTTATGAAAGAGAACTTCACTATTTGTTACATGTCAGATATTACATCATATCTTTTCAGTTCTCTCTCTTTGTAAAGAGTTCAGCAACCAAAGTGAAACTGTAAAATTCAAATACAATGTAAGTTGTATAATAGCAGTTATGTATTTTAACAAATTATATGTATCATACTGTTTGATCATCCCACCAAAATATTATTTAAAGTGTTTCAAAGTTTTTTAATTAATTTTTGTAAGACATGTACAGGTATAAACTGTTTACTATATTTGAGATATTTCCCAGTTGATATGTAATCGATCGACAGTTGTAGCCGTGTGTCGTTCTTTAAAAAAAAAGAATATTATAAGATAAGAAGATCTTCTTTGTTGTTAATATTTATAACGATTTTGAATACTACTATTTTATATGCAATTTCTTATACAATATGAAAGTGCCAAAACATGGTCATGATTTTATGGGCTTGTAAATAACATGCATTGTATATATTTTTCTTATGTTAAGCCAACATGATTTTGAAAATTTGACCATCATTTGAATTTAAAGTATAATTTTATTGTACCAGATTTTATGCATTTTTGAAAAATATTGATACTAAGAACATTGAGAAAGATTTATTTCATATTTGAATTATGAAAGGTTTTGAGTAGACCAGTAGATTTCACTGTAATATGTATGTGTTTAACAACTAGTAGATGTTATTTGGATGTGACATGGTATGTCATATGAGTTTGTGTATCAATTATATGCCATTGCTTGATATGGTGATAGTGTTTAGTTTGTTTTTGTTATTTATAATTTGAACATTATTTATCATGTTTATTATCTATGAAGATTTATAGTTGGAATTCTATTGATAACTAGTATTTATGAACAAATTTTGATTACTTTGAGGACTTTCTCTGTTTATATATTAAATTGTAAGTGTGTACTCTAGTTTTTGGTGGGGTTCGTGTTGTTTATTCTTTAGTTTTCTATGTTGTGTCATGTGTACTATTGTTTTTCTGTTTGTCTTTTTCATTTTTAGCCATGGCGTTGTCAGTTTGTTTTAGATTTATGAGTTTGACTGTCCCTTTGGTATCTTTCGTCCCTCTTTGATTAATATGATAGTGTTAAGTTTATTTTTTATATGTATAATTTGAACATTATTGACTATCTATGAACAACTTATTACTTTAAAGGGCTTTCTCTATTTTATATTGAATTGTAATCGTGTGCCCTTGATTGATATGATGATTGTCTTAAGTAAATTTTTGGTATTTCAAGTTAGAATATTATTGATGACCAATGAACAAATATTGATTACTTTTATAATTTTCTCTTATGGAAATTGAATTGCACTTGTGTGTCCTTGATTGTTATAATGTTTGTTTAGAATTTTTTATATACATCTATTTGAACTTTCTTTCATTTTATACTTTGATTGAGAAAACTTAAGAATGAAAGATATAAAACAGTTTTTTCTATGCCTGTGTAGCATTTATATTTCTATGTTTAATTTAATGTTATTAAAGATTCTTTCGGAGAACAACGAAGAAGAATATTTCGAAAGATTGGTATGTGACTTACGACAGTCCATTATTGCAAGTACATTTCATAATAAGCAATTAGTATATCAGTCATTTATGAATAAGTTGATAACGTTTTTTGAAATGAGTAATGAAGCTAAAGTTTTGTTAAAGAGAATAGACACAGATGGTTGCAAATTAAATGAATGTAATGAACTAAATCCAAAACTATCAAAAGATCACTCCGATAATTCCTTCCATACAACACCTTTAATAGAATCAGCATCAAATGGTCACTATGATATAGTTTATTTTCTGGTTGTGTATGTAGAGTGTAACGTAAATAATAAAGACGGAAACAACAGGACACCTCTTTATAAAGCTTCCAAGGGAGGACATACGATAGTAGTTAACTTTCTATTACTGAACAATGCTGATGTTTCTCTTTGTAACAAAAGTAAAGAATCTCCACTGTATGATGCTTCTGAAGGGGGACATACAGAAACAGTGAAACTTTTGCTGCTGAATAATGCTGATATATCTCAGAAAGGTAATATCGGTCACTTTCCATTGCTAGCGGTAATACATTCAGAAACATTTAAACTCTTACTGCAACACAATGCTGATGTCACTCAGGTTGACAAATACGGTACCTCTCTATTGAATGCTGCTTGCATTGGACAACAGTTAGATATGGTTAAACATTTACTGCAGCGAAATGTGGGCGTCTTTCGGGGTGACAATTTTGGAGATACTGCAGTTCATCTTGCTTCCTTGGACAACTTGATCAAATCAAGTTGCTTCTCAAACATAAGGCAGATATTACTGACAGGAACATTTCTGGTAAGTCTTTATTGCACAGAGCATGCTGTATACAATAAAGACTTACCAGAAATGTTCCTGTCAGTCCTGTTGTGTCATGTTTACTATTGTTTGTCCTTTTTTTCTTTTTTTTTGCCATGGCGTTGTCAGTGTATTTTTTGATTTATGAGTTTGACTGTCTCTCTAGTATCTTTCGTCCTCTCTTGTAGGTTTCCAACCCATCTCGTGTGGGTGCAATTGACTTCAATCTTAATTGACTAGGATTGTCAGTTTTTTTATCCGGGGTTGCCTCCTCCACATAGAAAAATTGACAGCCATGAAGTAGCCTACATGCAGTGCATAACAGTTGCGTTACCCCCCCCCTCCCCCCAAAAAAAATAAATCCAAAGATACTTAAAAAAAACTTCGATCACAGACAAAATATGAATGTTAATATTGAAAGGAAAACAAAATCCTTTCATTAGTAAAGTAAGGAAAAAGGAGAAATAAAAAAAATGAAAATTCTGCTATGATTATACTGTACTTTGGTTAAAAATCATAAAATTTCAAGGTTTAATAAAGTTATTGATATTGAAAAAAGTTGAACTACAAGCTTGACTCAAATGTTACAGATGCTGATTGCAAAAAATTAGAATTATTATAAATAGGTCCTAAACCAAAATTATACTGACTGTGTCAGAAAAAATAAAAAATCCTACCATCATGTTCTTCATAATTTTTTATACTTGTCCCATCCAGCTTGAAGAATAATGCTGCTATTTGTTTATCCTTTAGTCTTGCTAGCTGGTCCTCCATTAGTGCAGTTAGAGGACGTACAACCAACACATTGAAGGCACTCTTCTCTTGTTTAAGAAGCTCTGTATACATGGTATACATAACACAATGATTCACATATAATAGTTTATTTTTTTTGGAAAGACAAAAGCAATTGACAAATGTATTGAAAATGAAATAAGACATATATTTTACTTCCTTCCCAAAAAAATTGAACATTGAATTAACACCACTGTTCCAGTGGGAGGTTTGATTACTAAAATTTCTATAAAACTTTCAATTTCATTATCAACATATCTAAGTCAGGACCATGCACATTGCATGTATACATGAACATACTTACGTATCTATTGAACGCTTGAAAACAAGATCAAGCAAGCCCTCTCAAATTGGTATTTATAGTTTGTCTTTCTTTAATTGGTATATCATGTATATTACACTATTGTTTCAGTTCGAGTGAAGGTTGGAGCGTATTAATCCATTTCTAAGTCAGAAACCTGATATTTTGTGTCTGTCTTTTGTTGATGTGGTTCATAAGTATTTGTTGATTCAATATAAACAGTTGATTTTCCAGTTTAAATGGCGTATAACTAGTAATAATGTATGGTGCCCTTTATAGCTTATGTGCAGTGTCTCAATGCCATTCAAACCACATCTTATACCTATATCATAATCTGTACCTAGCTGGACATGAACAATCATGCTTTTTCTATAGCCAACTGGCAAATTACATATCACATCTCTCCCCTGTAGAATGTGATTAACAGCATCCGCCTGTTTTGGTTTTAACTTTACAGACAGACCTCTCAACTCCATATCTTTAATCCACCAAAAAAAAATCAACTTTAATTACACTTGTCAGTGTTAAAAACAATATAGAAATATGAAAAAAAAATACATGTATATATTATCAATTACTATTTTACAAATATAGCCTTTGTATGAGGTCGATACAAGGGTATATTAATCTGAAAGAAGGACTGAGGACGAAATCCGAGGTCTATAAACTTCTGTTGGTCGATATATCCTGTATTGACCTCATACAAAGGCTATATTTTTTACGTTATTAATTTCCGACCATATTTGTATCAAAATCGCCATTTGATTTGGTAGGAATTTTATAGATATCATATTGTCTCCTTGAAAATAACAAAATATTAGTTGTTATTTCAATTGTTTTTTTTTTGTTTTTTTTTTTGTCATCTTATGTATTTGAAGAATTTTTTCGTCAAATAATCGATCACAGTTATCATTGGTTTCAAAAGGTTTAAGATCGTTCAACAATATCCTGAAATTCATCACATGACGTCACAAAGTATATCAGTTTTTAAGTCATTTAAAAATAACCGTGCAATATGCTTTTTACTGTGCAATATGCATTTTGCTATCCGCCGTTTTTTCTACTTTCGAATATATATAGTTTAGCATGTGACTATCCCTTAACGAATCAAATTTGTTAAAAAATACGAATTAATGATATTCAGATATATAATTTAATTTAGAAGCAGTATATATTTTTTCTGATTATTGAGATTAAATCTGTTATCTAGTTGTCTAAGACAAGATAACCAATCAGAGGTCTGCAATAATGGCCTATGCTATATTAATATATTTTAAAAGGTTCGTAAGGTAGACATTCTCCTGTTATTTAAGAAATCTTTTGTATTGATACATGCATGATACAAAAAGGTTTAATTGTGAAATCTTACACTGACAATTTCATCCCCCATTATATCTATGATAGAAGTACATGACATTGTATTATAGTATGACATGTTTTTTGGGAAATATTGTTTTATTTGAATAAGATACAAAAATATCATTGGACATACTTCCATCGATTCAAATTTTACAATTAAATCATAGATCCTTAACCAGATAAAAAACAACAATATTTGTATAGTTTTACTCTGTCTATGAAAGACAAAATTTGGTTCCTTTTTTTTTGCAGGAGTTACTTTTACAGTATAGTTTTGTCTTTTCTTTTCTATCTCACCGTTATTGTTAGATTACAAACTCCTGTACATTAATTATATTTCCATGAAAAAGACGCTAAAAGTTTATGCAAAATGCCACTCCCCCTTTTTTATTTTCTGGTAGTTATTGCTACAATGTATCCAGAAACGAGGATTTTATTTAATGGTATACTAAAAGCCAGACATAGCATCTATACAATTAAATTATTTCATAGAAAATAATCCCAAACAGTTATTTTGTTTAAAGTAAACTTCCCCTTATCATACCGGTAAGCCAGGTTTGCAGGCAGTTGAAAAGTTGGAAAACGTAAACAAAGAAGTTCGCATGTACACACTTTCAACAGAATGGTCAAATGGCTTTAAAATATCGTTACGTTAAAATTGAACCATAAAAGTTAATATTAAAATATGTTTTGAATGTCTGTATATGCAATTAACGAAAAAATGTATGCATGCGCTGCGGATGATTAAGTTCTGCAAGATCTTGCACATGTGAGTACGGCTGAAGGCAAGGGTGTTAAACGCAGGACTTCTGGAAAGTTCGGAGAGCCAACAACCTTGCTGCGGAAGTTGGTTGACTGCAGAAACAATGACGTTTTGGATTGGCATTACATTTCCACTTAGTTATGGTATATGGGAATATATATATATATATATATATGTATGTGTTTCGGTTGAAATGTGTATATAAAAGTAAAATTATGATTTAGCTGGTTCCACTGTCTGATGGTATGAGAAAACATATGGGATTGCTACGATTTCATGAACTATTTTGTATTAATCTTGCGCGCAGTCTGTCCAGTAGTGTAGGCTAGTTTCATGAGTTTATCATATATGTCGGACTTATAGTGTTACGATACTGTTACAGACATATCTGGCAGCTCGTCTTTGGACCATCTCGATTTGAAGGTTTATTTAACTGTGAGAAAGTTTCATACTGTACATGCTATGCGGTATGGGCTTTGCTCATTATTAAAGGCCTTACGGTGACCTATAGTTGTTAATGTCTGTGTCATGTTGGTGTCTTGTTAGTAAGAGATATTGTGGAGATAATTGTGCAAATCGTGATACAAGCATGAAATTTGGTATAGAGGTTGACTAAACAATAATTAAAAAAAGTCAGCTGCTGGCCATCAAAAATTTTCATTTTTTCAAGATGGCCACCGCTCGTTTTAAAAATGGCATCATTTCCAATTCGCTACATTTCGTAAATCCTTTGAAAGCTTTGCTATAGGTATAATCCAAAGTCTATTTTGATAAAACGTAAATAACAGTTCATAAAGTACGATAAAGCAATGCATAAATGACGAAAAAGTGAGTTCCGGTTAAAAAATGGCGGCAATTACGTTGAAAATGGCTACATTTCGTAAATCCTTTTAAAGCTGTGTTTAAGGTTTAATCCAAAGTAGTGTTTGATAAAACGAAAATAACAGTTCCTAAAGTAGGATGAAACAATACATAAAACACAAAAAAGTTACTTCCGGTTCCAAAATGGTTGCCAAAACGTTGAAAACGGCTACATTTCGTAAGTCCCTTGGAAGCTGTTTTGTAGGTATAATCCAATGCAAGTTTTGATAAAACTTAGATTACTGTTCCTAAAGTACGATGACACACTACATTAACGACGAAAAAGTAACTCCTGGTTCCAAAATAACGACAAAAACATATTAAATTTCATCATTTTTTCATTTTCTTCTAATTTAAAGGAGATATCACTTAATTTGCTAAGTTCAAATACATAGTTTGGTTAGAAAAAGGCAGTTTGCAGTCGGTAATATTATCTGACAGTTGCCAACAGAAACGCGTACAAGGTAAGCCAGAACGGAATCGTTTGCAGTTATCAACAACGCTGGATGTTTTGCATCCGCTTTTCAAAAGTTTCTGATACGAGGGTGCAAATGAGCCAAAGAAGTTCATTTTAGTTTCCAACTGTCAGTGTTTGTTTTTCTTTCATCCAAACCCAGTGTTCATGACTTGGTACATTGTATGTGTACCGGTCGAATGCACACATCCGGTTGAGCCCACCTTGATATGCTTCTCTTTCGATGTGATCCGGTAAACATCTTGTAGGGGGAATAGCATCATAAGGGCGCTGCTTCCTGACAAATGTTTCAGATCGTGCTTTGTTAACAGCAAGTGTTGATGTTGACGTACATGATACAAGCAAATGCTTTTATGATGTTCATGTCTCTGTCTTCATACAAAACTAAAGCGAGCAACAACATTCTTAACATCTGGAAATAATTCCAATGTCTGCCAAGCTGACCTATTTACTTTCCCACAAAATGCTGACACAGTGTCACATTTACAGAATGCATGGAAGGAAATAATAGCAGATGCACGAGGACTAATCACATTTGATATTTCATATACATGAAGCCATCGAAAGTCTTTATTCCCTTTAAAAGCTATCCACACGTTTTCCATACCTAATACTACGAGAGCTGCAATACTAATACTACTACATCTGTATCAGTACTACTTAAAATTACTTTTATCAACCATTTTCCGCAGCAAGCTTATCATGGACAAACATACGTGTATCTGCTTGTTCTTGGTTATAAAGGGATAGCTGGGAAGTATCCGTATTGAAACATTTCACCTTGAGTAACATAAACATTTTTATAAGTCTTTAACATTTTTGTACAAATCTTACGACTGTTCTAGAAGAAAGTAAAATCAGAAGATGGAACTCGGTCATCACTTTAGAAAGCATTTGACTCTTTTAAAAAAATCCTTTTGTGTTTTCGTTAGAGTCTTCTTCATGATGTGGTCCATCTGTTTTAGAATGACTAAAACCACTATTTCGTCCAAATTCATCTACCAGTCTACTGACATCCATCCATTCCATCGTCTCAAGGGGATCTTCGGTGGCACCAACATCGCCCTTCACAATTGCATTATTCTGTGTTTGTGCCTGATAAATCGTGATATAAGAAAAAACTTGCAGGTCTTACGTACAGTGAAATTACCATTGTCACCATGTTAGTAATGCTCGTGAAGGGAAGTCATATCTTGGAGATGGATCCGAAACAGTCAAACATACTTTTCATAGTCTGGACAAACACAATACGGTATCATGCTTGATATGGAATGTTTGTGAGGTACGATATCTGACTCATAAAATGGGCGTACCCCCGAAAGAACAAAAGTTCTTAATTTACAATTGAACAACAGATATTAAATTGTGGTCGAGATGACTGTCTTTCCTTGCGCCAGTCTATCAAATAATCGAACAACATAAAGTCATTAGATATATTTTCTGCGTTAAGCCATTAATGGCACAAGCAAAACACACGCAGTTATCTGATTCGCATGTTTAGACTTAGGTTTATTTGAAAATATATAAAAATAATATTACGTTCTATGTGTTGCAATGTCGGCTTCAGTGAGGCACAAGTCCATCCACTTTCAGGCAATATATCCCCATGAATTTTGAAACAAACCATTTTAATGTACTGTCCACCAAACAAAACGATAACCTTATCTTCTCTGTACAAATCTGGCCATTCATAATGAACTTACTTACCCAATACCAAAAGTATTTGATCTGCAGCTATAATTGATGTTTGGCCAGGATTTTGAAAGTTTAACCACTTTTCCACCTATCCATAGTATGATTGATCAATTCAACTGAATGGGCGTGTTTTCAAACGGTGGCATCATAGAAGTTACAGTTACTTGAATAGAAGAGTATAATTTTTTAGAGGAATGAAATGACGACCAAGATATGTTTACGAATTCAAATCCTCCTCTTGATCTGTTACATGAACTATGATTTACATCAGTGTGCCCTGATAGTGAGTGCAAATCGCTCTGTATGTCTATAAATAGTTTGCGCATGCACAAACTCGATAAAAACGCATTTATTTCATAACTTTAAATAATTTTGTCAAATCAATTCATGATATCATTAAAAATTATATTTTTTCGCGCATGCGCAAACCATGAAGAGTAAAATATGTATTTCTATTAGATACGTCAAATGCAAGGAATGTCGCCGCCAAACCATAAAATATTTCCACTAAAAGAAGGTCAAGGAACACGTTTTGTAGAAAAATAAGTATTTTTGAAATCGAAAAAGCAGCCATTTTTGAAAAAGGTCGTGGCCATCTTGATTTTTTTTCATGGCCAGCAGTTTTTTCTTAAAAAGTATATAATAATGATGCTTCGGGCTAATTGTTATGCTTGTATCATCATTTGCACAATTCCCCCGATTTTGCTTGCTAATATCTTCCACTATGTGGACAGTTGCCTTATTTGCATTCATACCAAATCTTCTTTTTTATATGAATATTCCAGATTTATTCGAACTAGCGCAAGATATACCTGTATTTTGATGTTCTGACATGATGTTTGAAAGTTTCTTTTTAGGAAGCCGACGATATCGATGTGTTGCCATAAGTTATGATGTTATTTGTATGTTTTGACGATTTTAAGTTTGCTTATGTTCTAGTTCAGATTACAATTTTTGTTTTTCTTTCAATTAAGAAATATATCTTGCATACTGCATATCTATCTTCAACTGAAAAAAACTTAAAATAACCTACTCCTAGTAGGTTTGTGTGGTAAAATGTTCATAACAAGCTTTCTGGTTACTTTTGGCGTTTGTTGCCGTCTCTAGGAAACATTTACATCACGAGTTGGTTGACCGTTATGGAATAACCGTTTCACAAATGATATCGGATATGTTCCTTACGTCGTAACTACAATCCCCTTCCCTTTCATGAATGTGACCTACCGAATTAAGACTATTTACCGACTTTGTAATCACATAAGCAACACGACGGGTGCCACATGTGGAGCAGGATCTGCTTACCCTTCCGGAGCACCTGAGATCACCCCTAGTTTTTGATGGGGTTCGTGTTGTTTATTCTTTAGTTTTCTATGTTGTGTCATGTGTACTATTGTTTTTCTGTTTGTCTTTTTCATTTTTAGCCATGGCGTTGTCAGTTTGTTTTAGATTTATGAGTTTGACTGTCCCTTTGGTATCTTTCGTCCCTCTTTTAAAATCATGATCTTTAATGTTGTTATAATTGCCACACAAAACAGTTGTACTAGTTACCTATGTAACAAATATACATCTTCCAATTGACAATACAATTGCTTTTCAAATGACAGCATTTATAAGTAAGAATCAATGCTATTTCACAAATTAAAATCCTACAAGATGTACAAAAGTAACACATTATTCAGTGTCATTTGATAAAGATAAATATCAAGGCCGGACATAACTAAGTTCTACGGAATAGAGATGCATGATAGTCAACTCCTCAGTCACTCTCACTTAAAAATATCTTGATGTGATACATTCAGTAACTACGTTTAATTCTAATTTTGTGAGACGCTGAATACTGCAAAACTTATAATTGTTTTTTATAAGTTAGACCGTAAGGGATCCCAGAGTAACCATTTAACTTCAAAAGACGGAAGGGTATTGTTTTTTTTTTGTTCGAGTCAGAGTTTTTTAAGTTTGTCTATCAAATCATTTTTTTCGTCAAAACTTGACTACATAAAGTATGGATAAATCTGGATTCAGAATATTTTTGTTTTTGTCATCTGCTTGACTACAATATATATTTTTCCATCAAATTGGTGTCAGATTATTTGTTTATGGGGATATACACCCCCTGCCCTTTTTGAAGTTAAAGGGTCGTTCCCTTAGTTTTCTCAATTGAAATGTATCCTTTTTTGAAATCTGGGCCTTTTATAAAATAATGATTCATTTAACAACGTAGTTAGATCTTTGGATGTTATTCTTGTTAAATTATTAAAACATAACTTATATGTATTGCTATGCAAATATATAAAAACTTATGGTCTTTCATCTCGTCTACACTATTTACCTAAAAGAGGGACGAAAGATACAAGAGGGACAGTAAAACTCATAAATCGAAAATAAACTGACAACGCCGTGCTAAAATGAAAAACACAAACAGACAAAGCAATAGTACACATGACACAACATATAAAACTAAAGAAAAAGCAACCAGAACCCCACCAAAAACTGGGAGTGGTCTCAGGTGCTCCGGAAGGGTACGCAGATCCTGCTCCACATGTGGCACCCGTCGTGTTGCTCATGTAATAACAAATCCGGTAAATAGTCCAATTCGGTAGGCCACATATGTTTGCATAGAAAATGGTTGTGCTTTTTTCTGATTGTTTATAACGTCTCTGCAATAAATCCGTTTTATTTGACTGACTGATATTCAGATACTTACATGCACAGTTTTTACAGAATTTACAATATGGCTGAAATTCGTTCTTTCTATAAATATGGGTATGTAATTAGCAACTGCACTTAGTAATTCAGTTTACCTTTCTTAAAATTGTAAAAAAAAGTAAGCTTATGTTCTAGTTTTAATTACAAATTCTGTTCATCTTTCAAATAATAACAAGTGTGGACACAGATCAGTGTGGTTAATATGTTTGGATGTTTGGCAGTGCTTTCTGACAGTAGAGAGTTGTCTGTTTTTACAATGGGGTTCTATATTTAAGTGTGTTGCATAATGACTGTCAGAACCGAACACTAATAATTAGCAGTTTTGTTTCTTTGATATTTAGTTTAAATGTCCAAGACTATGATGGAGACATTAATTTCACTGACTAACACATGATAATGATAAAATGTGTTCCACATCTTTGATTTTTGAAAGTTAGGAGAGGAACGCATTATGTGGATGTCTGCAAGATGTGATTTTGATATGGGAGATATTATTTGAGAATACGTATGCATGTACTATTTGTATGGGTTTATTTTGTGGTAGTGATTTCTTACTTTGGTTTGTCCACAAAAAAAAGGTTAAGGATCCGTCTTTTCCGTTTTACCATCAATAGTAAAAAGTTGACAATGCCTGACATGCTGCTTATCAGCTAGATGAGCCAGAAGGTACACTTCTGTATTGTTCTTTTATTAGTTCTTCTCTTTCGGAAATGTCTTCTCCGATGCCTGGTTAATTTAAAAAAAATAATTAATAAATATATCATGTATATTGAATACAACTGACGAACCGAAGAGATATATTTGGAGGGCGTTTAAATATACTTTCGGATAATCTATAACTTAAATAATTAAAAGTAACCTACTTCTAGGAGGTTTGAGTTGTAAACTGTCCCAGACATGCTTCCTGCTGGTTTTTAGTGTCGTTGGTTGCTGTCTCTCAGAAACATTTAAATATATAATCTTTAATGTTGTTATAAATGACACACACAACAGTTGTAGTAGTAATCTGTTTTACAAATTATACATCTTCCAATTGACAACATACCATTGCTTTTCAAATATAACAGCATTTATAAGTAAGAACCAATGCTATACCATAAATTGAAATTATACATTATGTACAAAACTAACACATTATTCAGTGTCATTTGATAAAAATAATGGTCAAGGGACACAACTCATAATGTGTTGCACCATGGCAGCCAGAACCGATCACTAATCATTAGCAGTGTTATGTATTTAATATTTAGTTTTAATGTCCAAGACTGTGATGGAAGCACTTATTTCATTGATTACCAAGTGATAATGATAAAGTGTGTAACACATAATTCATTTTTGAAAATTAGGAGAGGAACACATTATGTGCATTTCTCTGATGTGATTCTGATATGGGTGATACGCATGTATGTTCTATTTACATGGGTGTATTTATGTTTCGTTGTGGTAGTGATTTCCTACTTTGGTTTTTCCACAAAAATAGTGAAGGATCCTTCATTTCTGTTTCAGTATTATTAGTAACAAATTTCGTTTATATGTCGAAATTGTTTCTCAGAAGATATTTAATGGTTTTAAGTAATGACAATGCCTGACATTATTTTAAGTAATGACAATGCTTGACATCATTTTAAGTAATGACAATGCCTGACATCATTTTAAGTAATGGCAATGTCTAACATCATTTTAAGTAATGACAATGCCTGACATCATTTTAATTAATGACAATGCCTGCCATCATTTTTAGTAATGACAATGCCTGACATCATTTTAAGTAATGACAATGCCTGACATCATTTTAAGTAATGACAATGTCTGACATCATTTTAAGTAATGACAATGTCTGACATCATTTTAAGTAATGATTATGCCTGACATTATGCTGGAGCTAGATGAGCTAAAATGTACACTTTTGCGCTTTTTTTTACCTTCTCTTTCGAAAATGTCGTCTCCAAAACCTTGTAAAAGTTGAAAAATAAGTAAAAAAATATTACAGCCGATTGCATTGAGTATGTAGATAAAAGTTATATATTTGGTTAGCTTGCTTGCTAGCCGAGTGCGGATGCCATTATTAAGTTAGGTAAACTATCCCCCGTTAAAAGTAGACTAGTCCGACAAATAAACAATGTATCTATATGTATGACTAGGTTACTTCGAAAGGAGGGTAGAATACCTTACCTAATAATGACTTCACAGTTCAGCTAACTAGAAAGCTAACCAAAGACATAACCTTTACCTACACACTCAATGAAATCGGCTGTAGTAATTATATCATGTATATTGTATGCAAGTATTGGTATTGTTACCTGATAAAGTCATGCCGATTATAAGATACACAGTTTTATCTGCTATCAAATCTTTCTGTTTGAACCCGTCGACCTGAAACTTATCAATTATTGGTAATATTAATTATTTGAAAAACAAAAGGTCCTGGAATGGAGTATTTTTAATCAACATCATTGTCCTATATTATTTATAAATAAAGTTGAATTCTTTGATTCGCTGTTTTTAAATACGTCATGCCCGGTAAATAATTGAAAACTATACCTATACGCCTTATTTTAAGTCCAGATTTTTAGTATTCGTATTGTTATCTTAGAAAGTCTTACTGATTGAAATGCTACAAAAGGGAACAATTTGACAATGATTGGGTTTAGTAGTGTCAATCCTGTGATTATGACCCGTGTATATAACAAATCCTAAATACACCGTTGGGTGGTGCGCCTGTCAGATGCGTAACGTACATATAAGGTAATAGGTAATAGGTGAATATTTTATTAGTATCGGTATCGGATTCGACCCCGAACTTGTTAATTATTGGTAATTTAACAAAAAGGTCTGGAGTGGTGTAATTTTTAATCTACACCATCGTCCTATATAAGCTATATATAAAGTTGAATTCTTTGATTTGTTGTTTTCACCCGATGACGGCTGACAAACTGGACCTCGTTATTTTAGTATTGAAGATATAAAACGTCCCACTCATGCTTACTGGTTATGTGTGTCGTAAGTTGCTGTCTCTTTGAAACTTGTAAATCATATAAATCTTGAATGTTTTTATAACTGCCACACAAAACAGTTGTACTAGTTAACTGTTTAATAAGTTATACATCTTCTAATTGACAATACCATTACTTTTCAGATATGACAGCATTTGTAAGTAAGAATCAATGCTATAACATAAATTGAAATCCTACAGGATGTACAAAACTAACACATTATTCAGTGTCTGTTCGTAAGCATAATAAGCAAGGGACATAACTCAGTCATACGGACTTAAGTTGCAGAACAGCCCACTCCCGAGCCACTCTGACTTAAAACATCTTGATTTGATACGTTGAGTTACTACGTTTGATTGTAATTTTGTGAGACGCTGTTTATTGCAAAAC
Source organism: Mytilus edulis (assembly GCF_963676685.1). Classification (NCBI taxonomy): domain Eukaryota; kingdom Metazoa; phylum Mollusca; class Bivalvia; order Mytilida; family Mytilidae; genus Mytilus; species Mytilus edulis. Next base: position 63,106,811 of record NC_092357.1, on the reverse strand, counting down.
TTGAATTGTTTTGTTATAAGTTAGGCCTATAGGGAGAAACCATTAAATCTCAAAAGGAGAGAGGGTACATTGTACTTGTTTTTTGTTCCGGTCAGAATTTTTTAAGTTTGTCTATCAAATCAATTTTCCGTCAAAACTTAACCACATTAAGTATAGGGGAAATCCGGATTCAGAATACTTTTGTTTTTGTCCATCAGCGTGACCCTTAATATCTTTTTCCATCAAATTTGGTTTCAGAATATTTTTTTTAGGGGGAAAATATACAGCACCTGCCCTTTTTGAGGTTAAAGGGTCGTTCCCTTAGTTTTCTCAATTGACATGTTTCCATTTTTAGCTCACCTGGCCCAAAGGGCCAAGTGAGCTTTTCCCATCACTTTGCGTCCGTCGTCCGTCGTCCGTCGTCGTCCGTCGTCCGTCGTCGTCCGTCGTCGTCCGTCGTCGTTAACTTTTACAAAAATCTTCTCCTCTGAAACTACTGGGCCAAATTAAACCAGACTTGGCCACAATCATCATTGGGGCATCTAGTTTAAAAAAATGTGTCCGGTGATCCGGCCATCCAACCAAGATGGCCGCCATGGCTAAAAATAGAACATGGGGGTAAAATGCAGTTTTTGGCCTGTAAGTCAAAAACCAAAGCATTTGGAGCAAATCTGACATGAAGTAAATTTGTTTATCAGGTCAGGATCTATCTGCCCTGAAATTTTCAGATGAATCGGACAACCCTTTGTTGGGTTGCTGTCCCTAAATTGGTAATTTTAAGGAATTTTTACTGTTTTGTTATTGCCCTTTATAGTCAATTTTTAACCATTTTTCGTAAATCTTAGTAATCTTTTACAAAAATCTTCTCTGAAACTACTAGACCAAATTCATCCAAACTTGGCCACAATTATGTTTGGTGTTTCTAGTTTAAACAATGTGTCCGGTGACCCAGCCATCTAACCAAGATGGCGGCCGAGGCTAAAAATAGAACATAGATATAAAATGCAGTTTTTGGCTTATAACTCAAAAACCAAAGCATTTAGACCAAATCTGACAGGGGTTACTAAATTTGTTTATCAGGTCAAGATATATCTGCCCTTAATTTTTCAGATGAATCGGACATTCCGTTGTTGGGTTGCTGCCCCTGAATTGGTAATTTTAAGGAAATTTTACTGTTTTTGGTTATTATCTTGAATACTATTATAGATAGAGATAAACTATAAATAGCAATAATGTTCAGCAAAGTAAGATGTACAAATAAGTCAACATGACCGAAATGGTCAGTTGACCCCTTTAGCAGTTATTGCTCTATATAGTAAATTTTGAACCATTTTTCGTAAATCTTAGTAATCTTTTACAAAAATCATCTCCTCTGAAACTACATGGCCAAATTCATTAAACTTGGCCACAATCATCATTGGGGTATCTAGTTTAAAAATGTGTCCGGTGACCCAGCCAACTAATCAAGATGGCCGCCATGGGTAAAAAAAGAACATAGGGTAAAATGCAGTTTTTGGCTTATAACTCAAAAAACAAAGCATTTAGAGCATATCTAACATGGGGGTACATTTGTTTTTCAGGTCAAGATCTATCTGCCCTGAAATTTTCAGATGAATCGGACAACCTGTTTTTGGGTTGCTGCCCCTGAATTGGTAATTTTATGGAATTTTTACTGTTTTTGGTTATTATCTTGAATACTATTATAGATAGAGATAAACTGTGAACAGAAATAACGTTCAGCAAAGTAAGATGTATAAATAAGTCAACATGACCGAAATGGTCAGTTGACCCCTTTAGCAGTTATTGCCCTTTGTAGTAAATTTTTAACCATTATTTGTAAATCTTAGTAATCTTTTACAAAAATCGTCTCTGAAACTACTGGACCAAATTCATCTAAACTTGGCCACAATTATCTTTGGGGTATCTAGTTTAAAGGATATGTCCGGTGACTCGGACAACTAATCAAGATGGCCGCCATGGGTAAAAAAAGAACATAGGGGTAAAATGCAGTTTTTGGCTTATAACTCAAAAAACAAAGCATTTAGAGCATATCTAACATGGGGGTACATTTGTTTATCAGGTCAAGATCTAACTGCCCTGAAATTTTCAGATGAATCAGACATCCTGTTGTTGGATTGCTGCCCCTAAATTGGTAATTTTAAGGAATTTTTACTGTTTTTGGTTATTATCTTGAATACTATTATAGATAGAGATAAACTGTAAACAGCACTAATGTACAACAAAGTAAGATGTACAAATAAGTCAACATGACCGAAATGGTCAGTTGACCCGTTAAGCAGTTATTGCCCTTTATAGTCAATTTTTAACCATTTTTCGTAAATCTTAGTAATCTTTTACAAAAATCTTCTCCTCTGGAACTACTGGACCAAATTCATCCAAACTTGGCTACAATTATCTTTTGGGTATCTAATATAAAAAATGTGTCCGGTGACCCAGCCATCTAACCGCGATGGCCGCCGAGGCTAAAAATAGAACATAGATGTAAAATGCAGTATTTGGCTTATAACTCAAAATCTAAAGCATTTAGACCAAATCTGACAGAGTAAATTTCTTTATCAGATCAAGATCTATTTGCCCTTAAATTTTCAGATGAATCGGACAACCCGTTGTTGGGTTGCTACCCCTGAATTGGTAATTTTAAGGAAAATTTACTGTTTTTGGTTATTATCTTGAATACTATTATAGATAGAGATAAACTGTAGACTGCAATAATGTTCAGCAAAGTAAGATGTACAAATAAGTCAACATGACCGAAATGGTCAGTTGACGTTTTTAGCAGTTATTACCCTTTATAGTCAATTTTTAACCATTTTTTGTAAATCTTAGTAATCTTTTACACAAATCTTCTCCCCTGAAACTACTGGACCTAATTCATCCAAACTTGGCCACAATTAACTTTGGGGTATTTAGTCTTAAAAATGTGTCCGATGACCCGGCCAACCAACAAAGATGGCCGCAATGACTAAAAATAGAACATAGGGGTAAAATGCAGTTTTTGGCTTATAACTCAAAAACTAAAGCATTTAGACCAAACCTGACACGGAATAAATTTGTTTATTAGGTCAAGATCTATCTGCCCTTAAATTTTCAGATGAATCAGACAACCTATTGTTGGGTTGCTGCCCCTAAATTGGTAATTTTCAGGAATTTTTACTGTTTTTGGTTATTATCTTGAATACTATTATAGAAAGAGATAAACTGTAGCTGCAATAATGTTCAGCAAAGTACAAAAATGTAAGATGAACAAATAAGTCAACATGACCGAAATGGTCAGTTGACCCCTTAAGCAGTTATTGCCCTTTATAGTAAATTTTTAACCATTTTTCGTAAATCTTAGTAATCTGTTACACAAATCTTCTCCTCTGAAACTACTGGACCAAATTCATCTAAACTTTGCCACAATTATCTTTTGGGTATCTAATTTAAAAAATGTGTCCGGTGACCCAGCCATCTAACCGCGATGGTTGCCGAGGCTAAAAATAGAACATAGATGTAAAATGCAGTTTTTGGCTTATTACTCAAAAACCAAAGCAAAGCATTTAGACCAAATCTGACGGGGTAAATTTCTATATCAGATCAAGATCTATTTGCCCTTAAATTTTCAGATGAATCGGACAACACGTTGTTGGGTTGCTGCTCCATAATTGGTAATTTTCAGGAAATTTTACTGTTTTTGGTTATTATTTTGAATACTATTATAGATAGAGATAAACTGTAAACGGCAATAATGTTCAGCAAAGTAAGATGTACAAATAAGTCAAATGACCGAAATGATCAGTTGACCTCTTTAGCAGTTATTGCCCTTTATAGTAAATTTTTAACCATTTTTCGTAAATCTTAGTAATCTTTTACAAAAATCTTCTCCTCTGAAACTACTTGATCAAATTCATCCAAACTTGGCCACAATCATCATTGGGGTATTTAGTTTAAAAAATGTGTCCGGTCATCCGGCAAACCAACCAAGATGGCCGCCATGGCTAAAAATAGAACATAGGGGTAAAATTCAGTTTTTGGCTTATAACTCAAAAACAAAAGCATTTAAAGCAAATCTGACAGGAGTAAATTTGTTAATCAGGTCAAGATCTATCTTCCCTTAAATTTTCAGATGAATCAGACAACACGTTGTTGGGTTGCTGCCCCTGAATTGGTAATTTTCAGGAATTTTTACTGTTTTTGGTTATTATCTTGAATACTATTATAGAAAGAGATAAACTGTAGCTGTAATAATGTTCAGCAAAGTAAGATGAACAAATAAGTCAACATGACCGAAATGGTCAGTTGACCCCTTAAGCAGTTATTGCCCTTTATAGTAAATTTTTAACCATTTTTCGTAAATCTTAGTAATCTTTTACAAAAATCTTCTCCTCTGAAACTACTGGACCAAATTCATCTAAACTTTGCCACAATTATCTTTTGGGTATCTTATTTAAAAAATGTGTCCGGTGACCCAGCCATCTAACCGCGATGGCCGCCGAGGCTAAAAATGGAACATAGATGTAAAATGCAGTTTTTGGCTTATAACTCAAAAACCAAAGCATTTAGACCACATCTGACGGGGTAAATTTCTTTATCAGATCAAGATCTATCTGCCCTTAAATTTTCAGATGAATCGGACAACCCGTTGCTGGGTTGCTGCCCCATAATTGGTAATTTTAAGGAAATTTTACTGTTTTTGGTTATTATCTTTAATACTATTATAGATAGAGATAAACTGTAAACGGCAATAATGTTCAGCAAAGAAAGATGTACAAATAAGTCAAATGACCGAAATGATCAGTTGACCTCTTTAGCAGTTATTGCCCTTTATAGTAAATTTTTAACCATTTTTCGTAAATCTTAGTAATCTTTCACAAAAATCTTCTGCTTTGAAACTACTTGATCAAATTCATCCAAACTTGGCCACAATCATCATTGGGGTATTTAGTTTAAAAAATGTGTCCGGTCATCCGGCAAACCAACCAAGATGGCCGCCATGGCTAAAAATAGAACATAGGGGTAAAATTCAGTTTTTGGCTTATAACTCAAAAACAAAAGCATTTAAAGCAAATCTGACACGAAGTAAATTTGTTTATCAGGTCAAGATCTATCTGCCCTCAAATTTTCAGATGAATCAGACAACACGTTGTTGGGTTGCTGCCCTTGAATTGGTAATTTTCAGGAAATTTTACTGTTTTTGGTTATTATCTTGAATACTATTATAGATAGAGATAAACTGTAAACGGCAATAATGTTCAGCAAAGTACGATGTACAAATAAGTCAACCCTTTAGCAGTTATTGCCCTTTATAGTAAATTTTTAACCATTTTTCGTAAATCTTAGTAATCTTTTACAAAAATCTTCTCCTCTGAAACTACTGGATCAAATTCATCCAAACTTGGCCACAATCATCATTGGGGTATTTAGTTTAAAAAATGTGTTCGGTCATCCGGCAAACCAACCAAGATCGTCATGGCTAAAAATAGAACATAGGGGTAAAATTCAGTTTTTGGCTTATAACTCAAAAACAAAAGCATTTAAAGCAAATCTGACAGGAGTAAATTTGTTTATCAGGTCAAGATCTATCTACCCTTAAATTTTCAGATGAATCAGACAACACGTTGTTGGGTTGCTGCCCCTGAATTGGTAATTTTCAGGAATTTTTACTGTTTTTGGTTATTATCTTGAAAACTATTATAGATAGAGATAAACTGTAAACTGCAATAATGTTCAGCAAAGTAAGATGAACAAATAAGTCAACATGACCGAAATGGTCAGTTGACCCCTTTAGCAGTTATTGCCCTTTATAGTAAATTTTTAACCATTTTTCGTAAATCTTAGTAATCTTTTACATGCTTGATTTCTTGATCGACAACATATTTGTAACGTTCGGAGGACGTGTTTTTCAACAGACTGTCGGCATCCCAATGGGAACAAACTGTGCCCCTTTACTTGCCGACTTGTTTCTTTATTATTATGAGGCTGACTTCATGCAGGAACTTCTTAGGAAGAAAGATAAGAAGTTAGCAATATCCTTTAACTCTACTTTCCGCTATATAGATGACGTTCTTTCACTAAACAATTCAAAATTTGGTGACTATGTGGAACGCATCTATCCCATCGAATTGGAGATAAAGGATACTACAGATACAGTTAAGTCGGCTTCATATCTTGACTTACATCTAGAAATTGACAATGAGGGTCGGTTGAAAACAAAACTTTACGACAAAAGAGATGATTTCAGCTTTCCAATTGTGAACTTTCCATTCTTAAGTAGCAACATTCCAGCAGCACCTGCATACGGGGTATATATCTCCCAATTGATACGATATTCCCGTGCTTGCGTTTCCTATCATGATTTTCTTGATAGAGGATTACTGCTCACAAGGAAGCTATTAAACCAAGAGTTCCAAATGGTGAAGTTGAAATCATCCCTTCGTAAATTTTACGGACGCCATCACGAGTTGGTTGACCGTTATGGAATAACCGTTTCACAAATGATATCGGATATGTTCCTTACGTCGTAACTACAATTCCCTTCCCTTTCATGAATGTGACCTACCGAATTAGACTATTTACCGGATTTGTAATCACATAAGCAACACGACGGGTGACATATGTGGAGCAGGATCTGCTTACCCTTCCGGAGCACCTGAGATCACCCCTAGTTTTTGGTGGGGTTCGTGTTGTTTATTCTTTAGTTTTCTATGTTGTGTCATGTGTACTATTGTTTTTCTGTTTGTCTTTTTCATTTTTAGCCATGGCGTTGTCAGTTTGTTTTAGATTTATGAGTTTGACTGTCACTTTGGTATCTTTCGTCCCTCTTTTACACAAATCTTCTCCTCTGAAACTACTGGGCCAAATTCATCCAATCTTGGCCACAATTATCTTTGGGGTATCTAGTTTAAAAAATTTGTCCGGTGACCCAGCCATCTAACCAAGATGGCCGCCAAGGCTAAAAATAGAAAATAGGTGAAAAATGCACTTTTTGCCTTTTAACTCAAAAACCAAAGCATTTAGACCAAATCTGACATGGGTTTAATTGTTTATGAGATCAAGATCTATCTGCCCTTAAATTTTCAGATGAATCGGATAACCGATTGTTGGGTTGCTGCCCCTGAATTGGTAATTTTAAGGAAATTTTGCTGTTTTTGGTTATTATCTTGAATATTATTATAGATAAAAGTAAACTCTTAACAGCAATAAGTTTAGCATAGTAAGATTTACAAATAAGTCAAAATGAACGAAATGGTCAATTGACCCCCTAAGGAGTTGTTGTCCTTAATAGTCAATTTTTAACAATTTTCATAAAATTTGTAAATTTTTACTAACATTTTCCACTGAAACTACTAGGCCAAGTTCATTATAGATAGAGATAATTGAAAGCAGCAAGAATGTTCAGTAAAGTAAGATGTACAAATACATCACCATCACCAAAACACATTTTTGTCTTTAATCCATCTGCTTCCTTTGTTTAATTTTCACATAGACCAAGGTGAGCGACACAGGCTCTTTAGAGCCTCTATTTTTTTTTTTGGTCTTTTATAAAATAAGGATCCATTTTTAACACCGTAGTTAGATCTTTGAATGCTGTTATTGTTAAATTATTAAAACATAACCTATATGGATTTTTCTAAGCAAATATATAAAAACTTATGGTCTTTCATCTTGTCTACACTATTTACCTAAAAGAGGAACGAAAGATACAATAGGGACAGTCAAACCCATAAATCAAGAATAAACTGACAACGCCATGGCTAAAATGAAAAAGACAAACAGACAAACAATAGTACACATGACACAACATATAAACTAAAGAATAAGCAACACGAACCCCACCAAAAACTGGTGATGATCTCAGGTGCTCCGTAATGGTAAGCAGATCCTGCTCCACATGTGGCACCCGTTGTGTTGGTCATGTTAAAACAAATCGGGTAAATAGTCTAATTCGGTAGGTCACATATGTTGGCATAGCAAATGGTTGTGCTTTTCTACAATTGTTTATAACGTCTTTACAATAAATCTGTTTTATTTGACTGATTGATATTCCGATACTTACATGCTCAGTTTTTACAGAATTTACAATATGGTTGAAATTCGTTCTTTCTATAAATATGGGCATGTCATTTGCAACTGTACTTAGTAATTCAGTTTGCCTTAAACAATGTAAGCTTATGTTCAAGTTTTAATTACAATTTCTGTTAATCTTTCAAATTATAACAAGTGTGGACACAGATCAGTGTGGATAATATGTTTGGATGTTTGACAGTGTTTTGTGACAGTAGAGAGTTGTCTGTTTTTACAATGGGGTTCTATGTTTAAGTGTGTTGCACAATAAGTGTCAGGACCGAAGACTTATCATAAGCAGTTTTGTTTATTTGATATTTAGTTTTAATGTCTAAGACTGTCATGGAGATATTAATTTTTTTGACCACCAAATGATAATGATAAAATGTGTTTCACATCTTTGATTTTTGAAATTTAGGAGAGGAACACATTATGTGCATTTCTGCATGATGTGATTTTCATATGGGAGATGGTACTTGAGAATACGCATGCATGTACTACTTGTATGGGTTTATTTATATTTTGTTGTGGTGATGAGTTCTTACTTTGGTTTGTCCACACAAAAAAAAGGTGAAGGATCCTTCTTTTCTGTTTTAGCATCAATAGTAAAAAGTTGACAATGCCTGACATGATGCTTATCAGCTAGATGAGCTAGAAGGTACACTTTTGTAAAAAAAAACATTTCAGTTCTTCTCTTTCGAAAATGTCTTCTTCGAAGCCTGGTAAAAGTTAAAAAAAAGTATATTAATAAACATATCATGTATATTGCATGCAACGGCAGAGATGTATTTGGAGGGTGTTTTGACGTTCTATAGCTAAATTCATAGCTTTAGTTAACGTTAATGATAAAGAGAAACCAACTTCTAGTAGGTTTGAGGTATAAATTGTTCATAACAAGTCCATTTGTCTGTCCATTCGACCGTCTGTCCCGCTTCTGATTTAAGTTTTTGGTCAAGGTATTTTGTGATGAAGTTGAAGTCTAATCAACTTGAAACTTAGTACATATGTTTCCCATGATATGATCTTTCTAATTTTAACACCAAATTAGAGTTTTGACTCCTATTTTACGGTCCAATGAAGATAGAAAATGACAGTGCGACTTGGGCATTCGTTTACTATGGACCCATTTTTGTTATTGTAATGTTATGAGAAGCAGTTTATTGCAAATCTTGAATACGTTTTTGTTATTTAAAATTAGGCATTAAGTTTCCTCAATTGAATTCTTTCATATATTTCATGTTGGGGCCTTTTATAACATACTAGACCGTTGGTTTTTCTGTTTGAATGGTTTTACACCACTAATTTTGGGGCCCTTTATAGCTTGTTGTTCGATGTGAGTCAAGGTCTGTGTTGAAGGCCGTTCATTGACCTATAATGGTTTACTTTTATAAATTGTTATTTGGTTGGAGAGTTGTCTCATTGGCACTCACACCACATCTTCCTATATCTATATACGGTATGTTTTTTGTTCTCGTTGTTGAAGGCCGTACGGTTCCGTGTGTGTTTCGATACTCTATTGATCGACACTCTAACGTGTCTTACTATTGCTGATAGTTCAGGTTTTTTCTTAATCTTTTATAATTATCTGTTTTGACGTTATATATGAAATATTTAAATATGCATGCATTTCTAATTTAGTGTGAATTTGAAAGTAAAACAAAATGTTTCCGTATTTTACATTAAATCATCGTTTATGATGGTCTAAATGAAGTTTCGCAAATAGTAAATAAAGAATAGAGAAAACTTAAGCACCAACATATACCAAGTAGAGAAGAATGGGGACCGGAGCTCAAATATAAAGAACATAATATAACGGATGCTACAATATAACATAAAGAGAATGGAGATGAATGAGGAGCTAACATATATTGTTTTGTAGTCGACTGATCATTTCGCACATTTCACTTATACATACATGTATGTAGATTTAGTCTTAACTGAGTGTTACGTTAGGGTTTGACGTGTTTTTGTTTATTCTACAAGAGGCTAGAGGTACAGGGGATGGTTGATATTCTGTTACACCGTTCTGTAATTTATATAGTTCGTTTGATTATATTCTTAATCTATTTATGTGTTCCAGTCTAGGAGGATTATTCATCTTTAACGTTAAAAACATCGTACCGTCGCTACCTTTCCCTCTCTCACACGGATATAAAACTGAAGATTGCAAGGTCATACCAGTACTGGAGAACATTCAAAGGACAAACGTCATCTTGGACACAATTCGTGGCTAACCACAGAGTGAGTTAATTCTACAACATTGTATTTGAACCCTTCAAATTGCTTTGAACCTTTTCTCCGTGAAATACCTGGAATTTATCTGTTCTTGAAAGTACAACATTTTCTCACATTCAACGGACTGTGCTATCAATTACCTTTGACAGTTCGTTATAATAACATTAATTGAACACATTGTAAAATTGTATTTAATTTGTATTTTCAGCTTTTTACCATTTGTTAGATTGACTCTTGATTAAAGTATCAGCACCTGATAGTCTTTTCTGCCTTAGCCCAATCGTCGGTTATACATAGTGGTCAGGCCATTAAAGTAAAAAGTCTACAACTTGCTTGTTGTGTCTCACAGATAACACCACTCCACGTTAAATAGTTATACAGCTACATAACAACCTACCTGTTGAGCCCTGCATGTACGCGTCATACCTTGACGTACAGTAAATTGACGACAACATGTCTTTACATATCCAGACAAGGAACGACAACGTAGCAACGTTCATACCTTTACACTGATAGTGGACTACATAACTTGTGTGTACAAGGCAGCAACCCAACAACGTCGAGTCAACATGGATTCCAGTCATGAGGAACAACAAGAAGAGATACAGCCCCCAGAGGGAAATGTCCCAGATCTAGAACTATAACAAAATCCGTCTAATACAAAACAGTCAGATGAAAATCCCGAGGCTAGGCGAGAACGTGACCTCACGGAAAAAGGAAAAGGAGTTTTCGCTGAAAAAACGTGACAAGTTCTGTCAGGAACAAGAAGCTCTCTGGACAGACATTGAATCCAAGTTACTGGAAGTAACAACGCCTCATAACGAGCTGCAACAACTCCTAACAGCCCAGGACAAACTAGTTAAAGCCTGTAATAATTATCGTAGGCTCACGGATGAATACCTAGACTTTCTGAAAACAACCAGAACATTGAAGAGCCAAAAAGAAATAGATGCATGTAAACTCTCTTTAGATTTTCGTCTGTCCAAAGTGGAACTGGTTATGGAAAAACTACACCAGCATCGCCTCGCCCTAACAAAGGCCAAATCCACTCAAACAAAGACCCCAAAAGGTAAGAAAACCTCACGCAGCGGTAGTTCTAACGTGTCAGACATGTCAAGCCTAGCACGGAGAAAGCGTGCCAAGGCAGAGGCTGCCAAGTCTAAAATAGCCTTTGTCGAAAAACATGCATTTATCCTACAACAGGAAGCAATGTTAGAGGAACAAGCCCTGTTCAGACAAATTGAAATGCAACAAGAAGCCGCACAAGTAAGCTGGGAAAAGGCCGAGCTTAAAGACAAATTTAACATTCTTGCAGCACAAAAAGAAGCTGCAGCCGCAGAAGCCGAGGCTCGTATCCTGGAATAAGATTATAGCCAAGCGGTTAGCGATCTCCCTGACGAAAAAGAAGATCCGCTCCAGCGTGTGCAAGATTTCGTCAATAAACTTCCTGTATCAACTGTTGTAAAGGAAGTAACAGGACCTCAAAAGAAAAAAAAGATTCCTGTTAAGATCGAACTGAGTCACGAAGCACCAGCGTTCGTGCCATCCGTAGCACTGAACTTGCTGTCACAGACATCTGCTGTCTTGTCTTCCAATACTAAGTCACCGGAAGTTACCTTAATCCCAGATCTGGGATTAGTAACCGACATTCAAAAACTAGGCCTTTCAGATCAGAGCCCTACTGAGAACCAAAAACAGGGTGTTAAAGAAGCTATCCCTGTCTTACGCACAAATCAAGACTTTATAGAAGAGACCACTGTTTCACACCAAAAACAAGGCATAATAGAAGAGATCCCTGTTGCACACCAACAACAAATCAACCACACATCGGAGATAACTAGATTCCTCTTACGTAAGGACCTGCTTTTCTCCCGGTTAACAAGCTTTAACGATCGGACAGAATCCTTCCATACTTGGAAAGCAAGCTTCAATAATGTGACTGATGAGTTACAAGTCTCTGACTCAGAACAGGTCGATATACTGATCAAGTGGCTCGGTCCAGAGTCGGCTAAACACGCCATTAGCATAAGAGCGTCAAACGACAATAATCCTACCATAGGTATACAGAGATTATGGAAGAGGCTTGACGAGCGGTATGGTGCTCCAGAAATGTTGGAAGCCTCTCTCATCAGTAAACATGCCAAATTCCAAACCTTCACGAATAAGGACAACGCACGTCTCTATGAACTGTCTGACATTCTATCAGAAATAGAATATCACAAAGACAATCCCAAGCTGGCATGTTTAATTTGCTTGCTTATTTCGACTCTTTGTCCGGGATAAATACTATTGTGGAAAAACTGCCATTCGGACGCCAAGAAAAGTGGATTACAAGGGCTTCAAGATACAAGTCCAAATATGAAGTTGCCTTTCCACCTTTCACAGAAATCTATGCCTTCATCAGGGAAATGAGCAAAATTAAAAACGATCCTGGGTTCAGCTTTGGGTCAAAAGTAACACCAAATACAAAAGACGCTGCGCCAATGTTCACACCTCAGTTGTACTCTGAAGTCAACGTCCATAAGACGGCTGTTGAACAGCAAATTGAAGACAGCAGTGAACAACAAGATCTGTGCATCATACACAAGACAAAGCATACCTTGAATGAATGCCGAGCATTCCGAGCCAAACCAATCGAGGAACGCAAGGAACTGTTAAGACAAAACAATGTATGCTACAAGTGTTGTGAGTCAACCACACACAGAAGTCGGGACTGCAACGCAAGTATCAGTTGTAACGAGTGTGGAAGTGAACGACATACCACAGCACTTCACATCACTAGACCACAACAATCTGAAAGTTCCCAGTTTAGCTCACCCAGACAAGCCTACGGCGGGGAGCTTACACAAGTCTACAGCGGGGAGCAGACAGAGTCCGCTGAAACAAAGTTAACCTCTGTGAGTTCGATCTGCACAGAGATCTAAAAAGATCATAAGAGCGAGAAATCTTATGCCAAGATGTAACCTGTGGACGTGTACCACAAGGACAAGACAGACACAATTATCAGGATGTACGCCATTATTGACGACCAAAGCAACCGGTCTCTTGCCTGAATTCTTCAGTCTGTTCAACGTTCGGGAGAAACCTGAAAACTACTCTCTTACAACATGCTCCGCCAGAGTAGCTACTTCTGGGAAAAGAGGAAAAGATTTCGTCATAAAATCGGTACATAGTGACGTACAATTTGATCTGCCTACATTAATTGAATGTAATAATATTCCCAATAATCGAGACGAACTTCTGAAGTTGCAATGCATCATCCTCATCTGAAAGAACTCAGAGGAAGCATTCCACCAAAAGAGGAACGTTGTCAAATTCTACTCCTAATTGGAAGGGACCTTATAGAGGCACACCACGTTCTTGAACAACGCCTAGGACCATCCCAAACTGCATTTGCCCACAAGTTGAGACTTGGTTGGGTCATAATTGGAAATACATACATTGACAAGCAAACTGTTCCTATTGAATTTAATTTAATAATTTAAAGCTCTCTATAGTTTTATTAACAATAAGTAGCCTACTTCTAGTAGGGTTGAGATGTAAAATTTCCCATTCACACTCGTGTTTTTTGTGTAGTTAGTTGCTGTCTCTGGCATATATGTAAATTCATAATCGTTAATGTTTTTTTAATTATCATACTATAAACAGTTGTTCTAGTTACCTGTTTAACAAATTATACATCTTCTAATTGACAATACCATTGCTTTTCAGATATGACAGCATTTATAAGTAAGAATCAATGCCATTCCACAAATTAAAATCCTACAGGATGTACAAAACTAACACATTACTCAGTGTCATTTCGTAAGCATAATTATCAAAGGACATAACTCAGTTCCACAGAATAGACCACTTTCGAGTTCATTCGTCACCGGAAACAAAACTGTCAATTATGCGCGCCTTTGTGATGTCATTTACCAGATAGAGGAGATCGCCTGTATCCCTGCATTATCAACATTCATCAAGCGTCTAAGTGATCGTCATTGTGCGGGATAAACTAGAAATAATTTTTGTTTTGTAAGTACTTAATGACAATTCCCGAATGACAACAGTGCTGATTGTCAATTATGAGAATTTAGCTTGCCGAATAAAGTGTGCAATATATAGTATAATAATTTTCCAACCATTCGCTCAACATTGGAATGGAAGTGACCATGCCCCTAAACGCACGAATGATGATCACTAAAACCAGATTTTTTGACGGAAATGCATCGAACTCGAAAGTTGTCTATTGAGATGCATGACAGTCATCTCCTCAGCCACTCTTACTTACACAGATCCTGGTGTAATATGTTGACTAAATTAAAATACTTTTTATTGTAATGTTATGAGACACAGTTTATGACAAAACTTGATAAAACATTTATGTTATAATAGGCCGTTATTTTTCTGAATAGAATTGTTTCATATTTTTCATGTCGGGGCCTTTAATAACATACTACACGGTATGATGTTTTCCTCATTGACGAAGGCCGTACGGTTCCGTATGTGTTTCGATACTCTAATATGTTTTCATATTGCTAACTTTCAGGATTTTTATCTGTTTTTATGTTCTTTTCGCGTAATGTATGCTATTTGAATATGATTGTATTTTTAATTGAGTTTAAATTTTAAAGTAAAACAAAAATATTTCCGTAATTTTCATGAAAATGTAAATAACCTAACATGTTGCTGTTTAGCAAGATGAGTAAGAAGGTAACATTCTCTGTTATTTTTTATTAGTTCTTCTTTTGAAAATGTCATCTCCAAATCCTGGTAAATTTTTATTTTTAGAAAAGTTGATAATTTTATTTCGCGTTCTTTCAAACAGATACCCCCATTTACACCCGTCTGATAAGAAAGTGTTCTTGGAGATTTCCAAATGGCAAAACGTCCGGATGAATGAAGAATAGCAATTGAAAGTAACTCTTTATTCCTGCAAAAATAATGAAGAGTTCGAACAAAAGATTTACGTCACAGGTGTATCTTAATGAATGTTTTAAGTATTTTACATAATTAATGCATGCCACGGGAAGAAAATAATTTGTTGTATTATACCATTGACCTTATGAAAATCTTGATATGAGAGCACGGGTCGTAGTTATCATATTTCTGGTGTTTAAAGTCAAGCATTTCAAATGAAATTCCAACTTGCTTATTTTAATCCTTATTAGTAATGTTGTATCAATACGTTATGCTCGCTATCAAAACTTGAATTTAGTTATGTTTGAAATTGTAATGTCTTGGTGAGATTTAACTATTGATGTAATTTCACAAAACAAATACGTATACAATTATTGAAATTTTCACTCAAGTGGATAAATGCGTTTCAAATACTACATTTTAAATTGAAAGACATACTATCAAAGGCAATATAAATGCCACCCGTGTAAAACTGCTTATAATATTCCATGTGACAGATTCTGTCGACCACAAAATTATTTGCCAAAAAAGAGATAACACTATTCCAACTTGTGTGTGTAAGATGTTATCGTGCATATAAACTTTGATCGTTTTTCAAGCTACAAATTAAATCAGTGTTTACTTAAACCCATAAAACCTGACTATTTCCTAATCTTTGAAGATTTATTGTATTCGTTACTTTAACTAACACTTCAAATTATCCAGTTTTTATTTCTCTTTTGAATTATTTCACATTTTGTTGTTGCTAGGATTTTTTACTTTACTTTGCGATTACATTGGTTTAAAGGGAGCTGTACTTATTCACCTCTTCGTACGTTTGTCTATATACAAGTTCCATTGACATTCATGGCAAGTTCCTTTTTTTCGATATAAATGCCGAAATACACAAATTATGTTCCTCCATGGAATACGGTGTGCATATTTCACAACATGTTCACTATGCCCGTATCTGTTGTGATTCAATTCTCAATTTATGAGCTATAAACAAACGTTATATCGGTATTATTGGTAAATTATTAAGTCAGGAATTTCATAATCACAATTTACTTAAAACTTTAATAAATTCTTATTATCTTGATGTTGTTGTGGTATACAAGTGCCAAGACATGTCCACGTGATTTTTTTATATGATAATACAGCTGGTTAGCGCTGAGAGGCAGCTCCCACTGAGTAGGTGAATATTTTGCTTGTTTAATGACTCTTATGATACTGTTAGACTTCATACTTAAGGAGGACATTCTTATACATAACTTTATCCACAAGAGCTAAAGGAGTTGCATTTTATTCGACATTTTAATTAACACAGATGTCAGAGCACAATATTTTTGTTTACTTTTCTATCGAGTTAAATCAACCATGAATTCACAACTAAGAAGGCTATGTTTATCCTTGGCTAAATGTAAGCCTCATACAGGTTGTTTACAGTACAGAACGTTCGCCGTGAATCCTTCCAAACGAACAAGACGCGGAACTAAAGCTGGCAAAAAAAGTGTTTCGATTAACAAACACAATCTTAACCCTAAATAGAGACATCATACGTGGTAATAATCGAGAAGGTAACTGAAGATTTTCCCCAGGATATTTGGTGTCCGAGTCGGTAATAAACCTTTCCAAAAATCACCCAGCCCCTGCCCCTTGTTTATATTGTTATATGCATAATATTGTCTTTTTGTGCGTTTCTAGTGCATTTGATTACTTTTGCTTTTCAAACTGAATCCAGTTGAGTTTTAATTATATCTCTGATAAACTTCAAATAAATAAATTTCAATGTTTGAAAGCACATACAAATCTTTCTGAATGGCTTTATCTAAAAGTTAAGCTAGTACTACTTAATTATACACCAAGTAACCATGTGCGACACATTTATAGTTTAAAATTTGAACAATGTGTTTTACAATCATGCCATTTACCCACAAAACACAAAAACGTTCAGGAAATGTTCAAGGAACGTTTCTGTTTCGTTGTGAGAACGTTGTGATTTAACATTGTAGGAACGTAAAAGTGAGGACAATTAGTTACGTTATAAGAACGTTATGATATAACGTTATGAAAAACCAAGCTGGAACCTTAATAGAACCTTGTGTAACCAAACTGGAACCTTGACAGAACCTTGTGTAACCAATCAGGAACTTTTATAGAACCTTGTGTAACCAATCAGGAACCTTTAAAGAACCCTGTGTAACCAATCTGGAACCTTTATAGAACCTTGTGTAACCAAACTGGAACATTAATAGAACCTTGTGTAACCAATCAGGAACCTTTATAGAACCTTGTATAACCAATCAGGAACCTTTAAAGAACCTTGTGTAACCAATCTGGAACCTAAATATAATCATGTGTTACCAATCTGGAACCCAAATTTAACCTAGTCCCAGGCAACATTTGTATGTTGGTTAAACAATTGCCCAACGTATCTACATTCATTGGCCCAATGTTGTTTTTCTCTCCATCTTCCTGAACATGCATGAACATTTTGCCAATGGACGTTTAAGCAACCACCAATCAATTAATCTTTCTCTCCAGGAATTGTAACCATATTTGAATGAATTAAATCAACCTTTTCATGTTACCTTTTATCTTAAATAATGAATACAAATATGAATACCAATATATAATTTATTTTATCTAGACAAGGAGCAAATTGTGAAAAGTTTAATTTTATGTATCTACACGTTGCAACATCAGATCTAGAAAAAAAAACCTATAAAGTATATTCCTGATGTTTCATTTCTGTTAATGTAATACACTTCATCATGTTCATACAGTTATTTACTAGTTCTGTAGTTCACTTCATCAGGTTCATACAGTTATTTCCTTGTTCTGTAATTCACTTCATCAAGTTAATACATGTATTATCTAGTTTTGTAATTCACTTCATCAGGTTCATACAGTTATTTCCTAGTTCTATAATTTACTTCATCATGTTCAAACAGTTATTTCCTTGTTCTGTTATTCACTTCATCAGGTTCATACAGTTATTTCCTAGTTTTGTAATTCACTTCATCAGGTTCACAATGGTTCATTCAGTTATTTCCTAGTTTTGTAATTCACTTCATCAGGTTCATACAGTTATTTCCTAGTTTTGTAATTCACTTCATCAGGTTCACAATGGTTCATTCAGTTATTTCCTAGTTCTGTTATTCACTTCATCAGGTTCATTCAGTTATTTCCTAGTTCTGCAATTTCACTTCATCAGGTTCATACAGTTATTTCCTAGTTCTGTAATTCACTTCATCATGTTCATTCAATTACTTCCTAGTTCTGTTATTTCACGTCATCAGGTTCATATAATTATTTCCTAGTTTTGCAATTAACTTCATCAGGTTCTTTCAATTATTTACCAGTTCTGTAATTCACTTTATCAGGTTCATACAGTTAATTCCTAGTTTTGTAATCTAACATGGTTTGTATTCACAAAAGTGTTCCTTTTGTTTTCTGCTACACTTTCTTTTGGCACTATTTAGGAATTCGTCGTATGTTTAATTCTTATCCACATTATGATCCAGTATAGCAAATCTTCATTAAAATTATTTCACTGCCCCTGTAATAAAGTAATGAACAAATGAGTACTCAATGTATTCTTCTTACGAATATAATAAATCCTAAAAGACTCTTGTATAAATTTAATCGAGACTATACAAGGCGATGCCTTAGGGATAAGGCACTAAATGAATAATGCTAGTGAAAGAAATACGAAGTCAAATATAAATACACCAGCATTATCGGTATTATAATATTTAACATTTTAATTATGCATATATATTTTGCAACTTTCTAATCCTTTGTGGCATTGAGGATTGCTATTATATTACTAACTTAAAGTAGTTGATTGTGCATTTTGTCTAGTTCTCTTTTATTTGTATGAACTAAAGATAATTATACAACATTATGAAACAGTATGTAACAAGAAAAATTCTAAAATACACTTTTCCATTGATAATGGTTATAAATGCAATCTTCACATTTAACAAAGATTTCAGAAATAAAATATTAGGTTGTTGGTAAGTATACAATTTGTTTAATGATATTAATGTTCACTCGCAAGAGTTCGTGTTTATTTCGGATTAAAATCGATTTAAACACTCTTTTTCACCCAAAACGCAATTTCAACGTTATAAAGTGATAGAAACTACAAGTTTTACTTGGGGTTAAAAACATGTTTTATTTGTCATTCATAATCATATACATATATCAGAATTTGTAAAGTAACAATTAACTTACATGTTTGTTTGTCTTTGTTTGCTATTGATTTAACATTTTTTTGGAAAGATTATTTTTTCTGAATGAGGAACATTGTTCGAACGTTTTAAGAATGTTCGTCAAGTAACGTTGAAAAGTAACAAATATTAAACGTTATTAAAAGTAATAAAATTACCTCCTGCGTACTTTTGTAAATAAACCCAAGTAACATATACTTATGTTTCTAACCACTGAACAATCATTTTAAAGTTTGAGTTGACAAAGGATTTGATACGATGATATCAATTCAAACATTTCATTCCTAAAATCAATAAAAAAATTACATTTATTTGATCCTTCACGATTTATATATTGTTTTCTTTCACAAAAAGCAAACACAAGTTATATGACGTTTTCTCTTTACTTTGTCTTACATAGAAGCATGTCTTTTTTATTTTTGTTAGTCATTTATTCATAATTGATGGTCACAAAGGGACATGTAATCATTCTCAACTTGAAGCATAATTACTTATACTTGCTACATTATTTTGATATTTGATCCTTAACTCACACCACGCAAAGTTCTTATTCCTTTTATGAGTTACACTCTAAACCATGTTAAGATAAGCTTTATCAGCTCTTCAATGTTAATATGTGGTTGTGATTTCAGTTATTTGGCCTTGGTCATCACTGAAGACAAATTAGTTGTCGACCTACACTTCTGGTGCAGCAAATCGAATTTTTGTAAATTCGTTTCATTTGAAGTCGTATCAAATCATTCCATTATAAACAAATTATATTGTTACACAACTTGAAGGTAATTTTATTTGAAAAGACAAGAATAATGTATAAACATTGCTACATTTCATATAACGAAATATAGTTAATTTTTTGTTTTGTTCACAAAGTTTAGAAATGTTTAAAAAAAAAAAAAGAAGTTGGTATATTGCTACTAAGATGGTGTACATTGATAATTTAAAAATCGAAATTGTCTGGTTTGTCATTGATTCTGGTCCTGATATGACCGTGTATGCCAGAGTCGAGCTTTATGACGAGGCGCAGAAAGCTGCGAGTGAAGTTTTTTTTTCCTATTTTTAGTTCTTGAGGATTAAACAAATATGTGTTAATAAGTAACCCCAGCATACCGATCACTTGTTTTTCTGTGTAGCATGTTTTACCTTTTTGCACGGTCTTTCATTGAAGAACGATTTTTTGACGATTTATTTCTAATCTAGACGTTTTAAATGTCTAGTTTTGGGCAGGAATTCAGTTTACTTTGTGAAAAATCATACAGAGTCAAGCAAAAAATACACCGAAGAAGATATCACTGACATGTGCCATGCTAGACTTGTTAATCTAATGGACAATTCAGTTTAGCCGACAATGCACCGTTGTTTGTTTTGAACATTGTGAAGCTGAGGTATCCAATACAACAATGATATGCCCTCCAATTTGATGTTCAATGTAATGTTCATTAAAGCCATAAAGGACTTATGATGCGCCAAAAACTCATATAGTTAAGATGATATGTTTTTGTAGGTGAATAACCTGAGCGATGATTTATATCTAATCTCGACGTTCTAAATGTCTAGTTTTGGGCAGTAATTCAGCTTACTTTGTGAAAAATCATACAGAGTCAAGCAAAAAATACATCGAAGAAGATATCACTGTCATGTGCCATGCTGGACTTTTTAATTGACAACATATTTGTTAAATTGTGAAGTTTAATCTTCCAACATACTACTGGAATCTCAATGGCTACCAATTGCTCTCCTCTACTTGCAGATTTGCTTTTGTATCCCTATGAAGCAGAATTCATCCAAGGGCTTGTACAGAAAGGAAAAAAGAAATTAAACGAGTCTTTTAATTTCCCCTTTCGGTATATTGATGATGTACTGTCTCTTAATACTGATAGATTCAGTGATCACTTACTTTTAATATATCCACGTGAACTTGAAATTAAAGTTATTACCAACACAGACAAATATGCTTCATATTTAGACCTTTTTCTCGAAATGACTACTGGTGGTAGGTTTAATACCAAAATTTATGACAAACGAGATGATTTTAATTTTCCTATAGTCAACTTTCCATTTCTGTGTAGCAACATCCCAGCAGCACCAGCATATGAAGTATATATGTCTCAATTGATACGTTACTCTGGAGCTAGCTCAAAGTACGTTGATTGGCTGAACAAGGAATACTGATTTCTCAAAAGTTGCTAAAACAGGGCTATGAATCAATTAAATAAGGTCATCACTCAAGACATTTTACGGTCGCCATCATGAGCGGATTGACCATTATGACAAAAGTGTGTCAGAAATCATATCTGATATTCTTCCTCAGTCATAATAATCATCAATCTTTACCGAACTGAACAAAGAAGTAACACGACGGGTGCCGTATACGGTTAAGGAAGTGCTTACCCTTCCAGAGAACCAGATTTCATTCCCGGATTTTAGTGGAGTTCGTGTTGTTTGTTTTTTATCATTCATAAGACAATAACAATCAAAACCAAGGAGTAAACAAAGACTCACAAAACCAAAGGACATGTACACCAACAATTATATATAAGAATATAGAAATAACACGAACTCGACTAAAAACCGGAAGGGTAAGCATGTCCTGTTCATGTAAATGTTCTTTGGCTTTGTGAGTCTTTGTTTACTCCTTGGTTTTGATTGTTATTGCCTTTTACATGACACTCGTAGTAGTACAAGTTAAATAGAAAGACAATATCATTTGAAGGTTTGTCCGCAGAAACAACAACATTCTTTTCATAAAGAGATAGACACATTTCACCGCCTCTTTGTCTCTGAAAACGGACATTGGTCGATTATTCACAAAGCGACGTTTTATCAGATTCTTGTTTGATTAGGCGCAATCTAACAAAGTTTGCGGTTCAACTACCTTCCATGCTCTGGCGTTGTCCCCAATGGAATCCATAACTATTTTGAAGTAGTAGTTCCAGTTGATGTGTTGCAGTTTCTAAACTAAGGACCATGAAATATTACCTTTCACAGATTTTGATGCTAAATTATGTTTAGATCCCCAGTAAGACAGAGGGACTGTAAATATAAGGCGTGTGAGAACAGTGGCATGTCAGAGGTGATTTTTTTTATGTATTGTTCTAAATCAAGATCCTGCAATGCTGGTTTATAGTTAAATGTTTTGAATGCAATTTGGTGTATATTGTATCTGTTATAATACGTTGTGAACCTATGCTCCGATTTAATATCTAACAAACATTACTAATTATCATGCTGAATCTGTAGTAAGCGCATACATGACTCAGGACAAATACTATACCATTGCCGTAACATCACAGTTCTTCAATGTAAAATTGAAATAATCGGCAAAATAATATAAAAACCAGAACAGACATCATGGACATATACCATGTACACAATTTAGTTCTGAGTTGTTAAAACAGGCTGTGTAAGTTTGTTTTATACTAAAACTGTCATTTTGGTCTGTTGTGTTTTTTTTACTTTTGAGGTAACTAAAAGATCATTCGTATACAGTTAAACTGTCTTATAAATCAAAAGGGAAATGTTAATAAACTTTTGTTTGTATGTTGTTGATAGCACTAACATTTAAAAAGTAAAATCACAACAATATCGACCACCATGGGAAGTTCAAAATGGAAATTCCTTTTTGAAATATCACAATCAAAAGCCTAAACACATCAAACGAATGAGAAACAACTGTCATATTCCTCACTTGCTACACGTATTTCCTTATGTAGAAAATGGTTGGTTAAACCAGGTGTTATAGCTAGCTAAATTTTAACTTTTATGACAGTCGCATATAATTCAATTATACTAACAACAATGTGTGCGAAAAAACGATCAGACATAATAGTTTAACGCGTCAAAAAAAGGCAACAGTGTATACCACTGTTATTAGTTGATTGAGAAAAAATAATCCGGGTTACAAACTTAACCCAAGTTAAAAATAACGGAACAATCGAAATTCTGAAGTGTAACAAAATCAACCGTAAAACATACATAAAAATAAACTATTTGATAACAAATTCCATATTCCTAATTAGTTCAAGACATTTAAAGACAATAATGGTTGTTTGAACCTGGTTTCGTGGCTAGCCTAACCGCCGCTTATATGGCAATGTTAAATGTATATCGCTAAAATGATGACACTTTGAAACATCAATACACAACGTACAAACACAGCACAACTCAGCACAGAGACACACATATATAACAAAATATAATTGTACATTACAACATGTTAAACCACAAAACAACAACGTACATCTTTCTTTAACGAATGTACATCACACCACAAACCGTGACGAATTTTATGACGTCAATTTATTCTTGAAAGCAAAATATTGGTACAACAATTGACATTGTAATATAATCTTGATCAATTTAATAACATATACCTGGTCTTCTATATACCTTACCACATAAGAAAAAAATACATCTACAAAATATTGAAGACCTATTGGTGGCCTTCGGCTGTTGTCTGCTCTATGGTCGGGTTGTTGTCTGACACATTTTAAAATTTGTTGCTTATATCTTTTCTAATCTGCCGCTTGTTTCCACATACAGCAATATTATAACAACATAACATACCAACAAAAAACTATATGCCATCATCTTGCAAATTATCAATATTCAAAACGCACAAAATACTTTTTTTTTTGCCGATCAGGAAAACAATTATTTAGAAACCAGCATCCACGTGTCAATGTCATGTAAAACTCAAGTGGGAGTTTTAGTTCAAAGACTACGGCTAAAAAAATAAGTTAAAGTAAAATTATATAATCTAAATCCGATTAAAGACTTATAGCCATACCATATACGAACAATATGTATATAAAGACCATGAAAATTGTCAAATTGAGCATTCTTTATGCTTATGAATAATTTGATGTACACAGTTCCACAGCAAGTCAAATAACTCATATAACTGCTATTTTTCCACTTAACTGTTTTGCGCCAAGAAATCATACTCCTCGCAAATATCTTACCGAGAAGACAATATATTTTACTGGAGTCTGCAGGAATTATCTATTGAATAGAGAAACACAGAATGGCATTAAGACAATGTACAAAATAGCAACAACAAAAAATGTTATCTACAATAAAAGCTATAAATATTTGCATCTTCACAAAGGTAAATGGAGAAAGACGAAACATATAAAACAAATTAAGCATGACAGCAGGAATACATCAGACGCCATTTTATTATGTACATACAGTACACAATAATGTATAAGACGCCATTCTATTATAAACATATAGTAACAGTAGTATTAAAGGCAATATAGATGCCATCCGCTTACAATTTTCGATTTCTCTTAGTGACAGATACCTCAGTTTTTGTCGACCAAAAACAATTTGCAAAAAGTAAAATCAGAAAAAGAAAAAATCAATCAGAAAGTCCCAAATCACATGGCAAAATCAAATGACAAAACACGTCAAACGAATGGACAACAACTGTCATATTCCTGACTTGGGTACAGGCATTTTCAAATGTAAAAAAATGGTGGATTGAACCTGGTTTTACAGCGCTAAAACTCTCACTTTTACGACAGTCTCATCAAATTCCGTTATATTACGACGATGCGTAAACAAAACAGATATAATAAATAAAATAGTCAAAATATTGGTACAGCAGTCATCATTGTGTAACAACCTTAATACAAACAATTTTACAAAAAAACACCAAATCAATTATCAAAATAAAAAAAACATTCAACATTGTTCAAGCCGAACTTTAAAAAGTTGAAAAAAGACATAACAAAATCTAAACTTGTGTGAAAGTTATAGTCGTGTCTTCAAACTTTGATCTTTCATGACATTGATCAATCTACAAATTAAATCTTTGATTACACAAACCAATGACATGATTTAAACCTGGCTTTTCTTTGATCCTTAAAGATTTGTTTTTCGTTACTTTATCTAACACTCCACAGTTTCCAATCATGCCGTTGTCATTTCTCTTTTTAATTATTTCACATTTTGTTGTAGCGAGGATCTTTTTACCTTACTTTGCGATAACATTGTTTAAACAGGGACTATACATAATCACATCTATGTGAAAATTCTGTCAAATTCCCTTTTTTGATATAAACACCGTCATACACAAAGAATATTACTCCAAGGACGCCTTTGTTTTTAAAAAAGTGGAACAAACCATAATAATGTATGGCTTCAGTTCATTACTAAACCAATGAGCTATATAGATATAGGAAGATGTGGTGTGAGTGCCAATGAGACAACTCCCCATCCAAATAACAATTTAAAAAAGTAAAAAAAAAGTAAAAGTATAGCATGCATGGCCGAAATTAAAACCGAAGTTTGATACGTAAATTACAGTGCGATTTTAACATCATTTTACATTCGTTAGTTATAAAAACGTGCAAATGGTGCATGTATAAGTTTATTTTTTTGAAAACTGACAAATAAGAGGCATCAGTAAAAAAACAGAAATAACGCAAATGCATTTTATCAATCATTTGTATATGTTTATCAAAATTGCTGTATGTTTTCTGGCTATAATTGGTATATTCGTTTGAGAAATGGAAAGGTTGATCGCATTTTGTTATGTTAGCGAAATAATCTTCTATGTCGTCGGATAAGATTTACCACTTTCATTATCACCCTTTTGTACATTGTTGAAAAACAATATTATTCAGAATGTAACAGCCAATGATCAATTCACAATTTGGGATCAAGAGTCAAGGTACTCCTTGTTATACATTTGACAGAAGATTGAAAATGGTTAATGATAGAACATGTATTCAATCAATGTATCATTTGAAATAAAATTGTATACAGTTGTTAAATATCAAAATAATCGAAGACAGTCAGCAAATGCACAGGACAATGCGAAATATTATGAGTAATGAATAATGTCATTCTGTATTTAAAAACTATCATGACAGACGAAATAAGCTGTCATATATATTTTAACAGCCACTCGTTTTTAGACTTTTAAAAATCAATATAATGTTGTTACTATATAATAAAATTGAGAATGGAAATGTGGAATGTGTCAAAGAGACAACAACCCGACCAAATAAAAAACAACAGCAAAGGGTCACCAACAGGTCTTCAATGTAGCGAAAAATTCCCGCACCCGGAGGCGTCCTTCAGCTGGCCCCTAAACAAATATATACTAGTCCAGTGATAATGAACGCCATACTAATTTCCAAATTGTACACAAGAAACTAAAATTAAAATAATACAAGACTAACAAAGGCCAGAGGTTCCTGACTTGGGACAGGCGCAAAAATGCGGCGGGGTTAAACATGTTTGTGAGATCTCAACCATCCCCCTATACCTCTAACCAATGTAGAAAAGTAAACGCATAACAATACGCACATTAAAATTCAGTTCAAGAGAAATCCGAGTCTGATGTCAGAAGATATAACCAAAGAAAATAAACAAAATGACAATAATACATAAATAACAACAGACTACTAGCAGTTCACTGACATGCCGGCTCCAGACTTCAATTAAACTGACTGAAAGATTATGATTTCATCATATGAACATCAGGCACAATCCTACCTATTAGGGGTTTAGTATCATACCATCATAACATATATGAGAAGAACATAACCCGTGTCATGCCAACAACTGTTTTTAGAATAAATGTATTTAGTTCCGATGCAATGACCTTATAAGTGACTCAATATTAACGCCAAAATATGCAATCTTTAATGACTTGACAACAGTATCGTAATTATATCCCTTCTTGATAAGTCTATTCAAAGGTTTTGTAAGTTTCTGAGGTGAATACTGACACTTTTGTGCTTTATAAAGAATATTTCCATAAAAAATTGGATGTGAAATACCTGAACGTATTAGAAGTCTGCATGTTGAGCTATATTTACTAATGATGTCTTTATACCGATGATAAAATTTAGTAAATGTTTTGACTAGTTGGTGATATCGAAAACCCTGGTGTAATAATTTTTCAGTAATGCATAAATTTCTCTCGTTAAAATCTAAAACATTGTTACATACACGAGCGAATCGTACCAGTTGAGATAAATAAACACCGTAAGATGGTGACAAGGGAACGTCACCATCTAAAAACGGATAATTAACGATAGGAAATGAAAAATCATCCCTTTTATCATAAATTTTAGTATTCAGCTTTCCATTAGTGATATAGATATCAAGATCGAGAAAAGGGCAGTGGTCATTGTTAGTATTAGCTTTATTTAAAGTAAGTTCAACAGGATAAATTTCATTAATATACATACTGAAGTCGTCATTATTGAGAGCCAAAATATCATCCAAATATCTAAAATTGTTATTAAATTTGTTTATCAGATGTTGTTTCGATGGGTCTTTGCTTATTTTTGTCATAAATTGTAACTCATAACAATACAAAAACAGGTCCGCAATAAGTGGTGCACAGTTAGTCCCCATTGGAATTCCGATAATCTGACGATAAACGGAATCCCCAAAGCGAACAAAAATGTTATCTAGTAAAAATTCAAGGGCATATATAGTATCAAAGCATGTCCAATTAACATAGTTTTTTTGTTTATTGCTACTAAAAAATGCATTTTATATTTAAGTTGTGTGTATTTTAAGGACACCAGTAAACTTACTGTGGCAGATTTTGTTGACCTCTAAATGTCTTTGAATTTTCTGTGTTGTTTGGTTATATTGAATAATTGATTTAAATGATTATATATAAATATATCAAACAGTTCATAATGCAGATTAATTCATTTTTGTGAGCACCACTTTTCTTGGAATAAGGAAAAAAATTAATGTTAGAATAAAATAGATTTCAAGGTTTTGTCAGTAATAAGCTACCAATATAAAAAAGAAGTTGAGGTATGATTGCCAATGAGACAAGCCTATAAAAATATGCATTGTTTTAACATTTTATTTCATAGTTTGGCTTTACCAACCAAATCCACTAAAATGTGTATCCCACACAAAATAATAAATCCACAGTAAAATAAATAATTCTATTCATTTAAATACCCAGAAGTACCTGTCCTTTTATGTAACTTATGTTGATGACAAATCTATGTTTGTCTTTGATGAATCATTTGATTAGTAAATAAGAAAAAGGAAAATGGTTTATATGATATGGTTTTTTGACTGTTTTTTCCATGGCTCGTCAGTTTGTCTTCAATTTGTAGTTTGGATAATAACATGGTTCTTCTACCATGTCTACCTCCATCTTTTAAAATGAACAATAATACTTTGATTATTTCCCTTTGACCAATACAAGAATAATCATGGCATTTAGCAAAGAAATTAATTTTGGCAACATATTAGCCTTAATTGCTTTTTTTATAATTTTGTTCTTGTGTTTGGAATTCAACATTAAGTCAGTTGTTAAGACTTTGATTTACAGTGCAATACTTGACCATTGGGATTTATGCCTGTATAAAGAATAATGAAGGACCATTAATTTTGTGTTTAGGTGTATTTTGTGGGTGCTGTTAAATTGACCCCCCCTATCTCCTTTTAATAATGAAACATAAACAGTAATTTTAATAAAAAAATACAATAATTGTATTAAATGAAAATACTGTGATCATAATTAATAACAGTAATTGAATCACATTTTTCGAAATACAAATAAAACATCATTAAAATATCTGTTATTGTTACCTCTCAATTTCTTTCCTGACTTGGTTTGCAGTATCCTCTAGTATGTGATCCCCTCCACTCTTCTTAAGTCCATGGTAACCTATAAATCATTAAAGAAAACATCTGTGAGTCTTTCAAGGAAAAATATGTTGCCAATCATCCCCAAATAATATATACATGTCCATGTTTAAACTGGAATTGTTAGATAAATAATTTAATAGTAGATGCAACTTGCATGTTCTGTAATTGAATGTGAGCAAATTTTGTTGAAATCACTCCAGAAACTTTTGTTAGTAACAGTTATTATTCAACTATCACACAAATAAATGCAAGCAGATGTTCCTGAAGTTACATATGAATTTTATCATATCTTTTTCACAATGCCAACAGATATGTTGCACATCATAAGTTCTCTTTTCCTCGAATATGACCCACTAAATTAGACAAGGAGTTTGTGTGTACATGAGCAACACAATGGGTGTCATATGTAGAGCAGGTTCTGCTTACTCTTCTGTAACATCTGAGATCACCCCTAGTACATGAGCAACACAATGGGTGCCATATGTAGAGCAGGTTCTGCTTACTCTTCTGTAACATCTGAGATCACCCCTAGTTTAGACAAGGAGTTTGTGTGTACATGAGCAACACAATGTGTGTCATATGTAGAGCAGGTTCTGCTTACTCTTCTGTAACATCTGAGATCACCCCTAGTTTAGACAAGGAGTTTGTGTGTACATGAGCAACACAATGTGTGTCATATGTAGAGCAGGTTCTGCTTACTCTTCTGTAACATCTGAGATCACCCCTAGTTTAGACAAGGAGTTTTTGTGTACATGAGCAACACAATGTGTGTCATATGTAGAGCAGGTTCTGCTTACTCTTCTGTAACATCTGAGATCACCCCTAGTTTAGACAAGGAGTTTGTGTGTACATGAGCAACACAATGGGTGCCATATGTAGAGCAGGTTCTGCTTACTCTTCTGTAACATCTGAGTTCACCCCTAGTACATGAGCAACACAATGGGTGTCATATGTAGAGCAGGTTCTGCTTACTCTTCTGTAACATCTGAGATCACCCCTAGTTTAGACAAGGAGTTTGTGTGTACATGAGCAACACAATGGGTGCCATATGTAGAGCAGGTTCTGCTTACTCTTCTGTAACATCTGAGATCACCCCTAGTTTAGACAAGGAGTTTGTGTGTACATGAGCAACACAATGGGTGTCATATGTAGAGCAGGTTCTGCTTACTCTTCTGTAACATCTGAGTTCACCCCTAGTACATGAGCAACACAATGGGTGCCATATGTAGACCAGGTTCTGCTTACTCTTCTGTAACATTTGAGATCACCCCTAGTACATGAGCAACACAATGGGTGTCATATGTAGAGCAGGTTCTGCTTACTCTTCTGTAACATCTGAGATCACCCCTAGTTTAGACAAGGAGTTTGTGTGTACATGAGCAACACAATGGGTGTCATATGTAGAGCAGGTTCTGCTTACTCTTCTGTAACATCTGAGATCACCCCTAGTACATGAGCAACACAATGGGTGTCATATGTAGAGCAGGTTCTGCTTACTCTTCTGTAACACCTGAGTTCACCCCTAGTATATGAGCAACACAATGGGTGTCATATGTAGAGCAGGTTCTGCTTACTCTTCTGTAACATCTGAGATCACCCCTAGTTTAGACAAGGAGTTTGTGTGTACATGAGCAACACAATGGGTGCCATATGTAGAGCAGGTTCTGCTTACTCTTCTGTAACATCTGAGTTCACCCCTAGTACATGAGCAACACAATGGGTGTCATATGTAGAGCAGGTTCTGCTTACTCTTCTGTAACATCTGAGATCACCCCTAGTTTAGACAAGGAGTTTGTGTGTACATGAGCAACACAATGGGTGCCATATGTAGAGCAGGTTCTGCTTACTCTTCTGTAACATCTGAGTTCACCCCTAGTACATGAGCAACACAATGGGTGCCATATGTAGAGCAGGTTCTGCTTACTCTTCTGTAACATCTGAGATCACCCCTAGTACATGAGCAACACAATGGGTGTCATATGTAGAGCAGGTTCTGCTTACTCTTCTGTAACACCTGAGATCACCCCTAGTTTAGACAAGGAGTTTGTGTGTACATGAGCAACACAATGGGTGCCATATGTAGAGCAGGTTCTGCTTACTCTTCTGTAACATCTGAGATCACCCCTAGTTTAGACAAGGAGTTTGTGTGTACATGAGCAACACAATGTGTGTCATATGTAGAGCAGGTTCTGCTTACTCTTCTGTAACATCTGAGATCACCCCTAGTTTAGACAAGAAGTTTGTGTGTACATGAGCAACACAATGTGTGTCATATGTAGAGCAGGTTCTGCTTACTCTTCTGTAACATCTGAGATCACCCCTAGTTTAGACAAGGAGTTTGTGTGTACATGAGCAACACAATGTGTGTCATATGTAGAGCAGGTTCTGCTTACTCTTCTGTAACATCTGAGATCACCCCTAGTTTAGACAAGGAGTTTGTGTGTACATGAGCAACACAATGTGTGTCATATGTAGAGCAGGTTCTGCTTACTCTTCTGTAACATCTGAGATCACCCCTAGTTTAGACAAGGAGTTTGTGTGTACATGAGCAACACAATGGGTGCCATATGTAGAGCAGGTTCTGCTTACTCTTCTGTAACATCTGAGTTCACCCCTAGTTTAGACAAGGAGTTTGTGTGTACATGAGCAACACAATGGGTGCCATATGTAGAGCAGGTTCTGCTTACTCTTCTGTAACATCTGAGATCACCCCTAGTTTAGACAAAGAGTTTGTGTGTACATGAGCAACACAATGGGTGCCATATGTAGAGCAGGTTCTGCTTACTCTTCTGTAACATCTGAGATCACCCCTAGTTTAGACAAGGAGGTTGTGTGTACATGAGCAACACAATGGGTGTCATATGTAGAGCAGGTTCTACTTACTCTTCTGTAACATTTGAGATCACCCCTAGTACATGAGCAACACAATGGGTGTCATATGTAGAGCAGGTTCTGCTTACTCTTCTGTAACACCTGAGATCACCCCTAGTTTAGACAAGGAGTTTGTGTGTACATGAGCAACACAATGGGTGTCATATGTAGAGCAGGTTCTGCTTACTCTTCTGTAACATCTGAGATCACCCCTAGTTTAGACAAGGAGTTTGTGTGTACATGAGCAACACAATGGGTGTCATATGTAGAGCAGGTTCTGCTTACTCTTCTGTAACATCTGAGTTCACCCCTAGTTTAGACAAGGAGTTTGTGTGTACATGAGCAACACAATGGGTGTCATATGTAGAGCAGGTTCTGCTTACTCTTCTGTAACATCTGAGATCACCCCTAGTTTAGACAAGGAGTTTGTGTGTACATGAGCAACACAATGTGTGTCATATGTAGAGCAGGTTCTGCTTACTCTTCTGTAACATCTGAGATCACCCCTAGTTTAGACAAGGAGTTTGTGTGTACATGAGCAACACAATGGGTGCCATATGTAGAGCAGGTTCTGCTTACTCTTCTGTAACATCTGAGTTCACCCCTAGTTTAGACAAGGAGTTTGTGTGTACATGAGCAACACAATGGGTGCCATATGTAGAGCAGGTTCTGCTTACTCTTCTGTAACATCTGAGATCACCCCTAGTTTAGACAAGGAGTTTGTGTGTACATGAGCAACACAATGGGTGCCATATGTAGAGCAGGTTCTGCTTACTCTTCTGTAACATCTGAGATCACCCCTAGTTTAGACAAGGAGGTTGTGTGTACATGAGCAACACAATGGGTGTCATATGTAGAGCAGGTTCTACTTACTCTTCTGTAACATTTGAGATCACCCCTAGTACATGAGCAACACAATGGGTGTCATATGTAGAGCAGGTTCTGCTTACTCTTCTGTAACACCTGAGATCACCCCTAGTTTAGACAAGGAGTTTGTGTGTACATGAGCAACACAATGGGTGTCATATGTAGAGCAGGTTCTGCTTACTCTTCTGTAACATCTGAGATCACCCCTAGTTTAGACAAGGAGTTTGTGTGTACATGAGCAATACAATGGGTGTCATATGTAGAGCAGGTTCTGCTTACTCTTCTGTAACATCTGAGTTCACCCCTAGTTTAGACAAGGAGTTTGTGTGTACATGAGCAACACAATGGGTGCCATATGTAGAGCAGGTTCTGCTTACTCTTCTGTAACATCTGAGATCACCCCTAGTACATGAGCAACACAATGGGTGTCATATGTAGAGCAGGTTCTGCTTACTCTTCTGTAACACCTGAGTTCACCCCTAGTACATGAGCAACACAATGGGTGTCATATGTAGACCAGGTTCTGCTTACTCTTCTGTAACACCTGAGATCACCCCTAGTACATGAGCAACACAATGGGTGTCATATGTAGAGCAGGTTCTGCTTACTCTTCTGTAACATTTGAGATCACCCCTAGTACATGAGCAACACAATGGGTGTCATATGTAGACCAGGTTCTGCTTACTCTTCTGTAACACCTGAGATCACCCCTAGTACATCAGCAACACAAAGGGTGTCATATGTAGACCAGGTTCTGCTTACTCTTCTGTAACATCTGAGATCACCCCTAGTACATGAGCAACACAATGGGTGTCATATGTAGAGCAGGTTCTGCTTACTCTTCTGTAGCATCTGTGATCACCCCTAGTACATGAGCAACACAATGGGTGTCATATGTAGAGCAGGTTCTGCTTACTCTTCTGTAACATTTGAGTTCACCCCTAGTACATGAGCAACACAATGGGTGTCATATGTAGACCAGGTTCTGCTTACTCTTCTGTAACACCTGAGATCACCCCTAGTACATGAGCAACACAATGGGTGTCATATGAAGAGCAGGTTCTGCTTACTCTTCTGTAACACCTGAGATCACCCCTAGTACATGAGCAACACAATGGGTGTCATATGAAGAGCAGGTTCTGCTTACTCTTCTGTAACACCTGAGATCACCCCTAGTACATGAGCAACACAATGGGTGTCATATGTAGAGCAGGTTCTGCTTACTCTTCTGTAACATCTGAGTTCACCCCTAGTACATGAGCAACACAATGGGTGTCATATGTAGAGCAGGTTCTGCTTACTCTTCTGTAACATCTGAGATCACCCCTAGTACATGAGCAACACAATGGGTGCCATATGTAGAGCAGGTTCTGCTTACTCTTCTGTAACATCTGAGATCACCCCTAGTTTAGACAAGGAGTTTGTGTGTACATGAGCAACACAATGGGTGCCATATGTAGAGCAGGTTCTGCTTACTCTTCTGTAACATCTGAGATCACCCCTAGTTTAGACAAGGAGTTTGTGTGTACATGAGCAACACAATGGGTGTCATATGTAGAGCAGGTTCTACTTACTCTTCTGTAACATTTGAGATCACCCCTAGTACATGAGCAACACAATGGGTGTCATATGTAGAGCAGGTTCTGCTTACTCTTCTGTAACACCTGAGATCACCCCTAGTTTAGACAAGGAGTTTGTGTGTACATGAGCAACACAATGGGTGCCATATGTAGAGCAGGTTCTGCTTACTCTTCTGTAACATCTGAGATCACCCCTAGTTTAGACAAGGAGTTTGTGTGTACATGAGCAACACAATGGGTGCCATATGTAGAGCAGGTTCTGCTTACTCTTCTGTAACATCTGAGATCACCCCTAGTTTAGACAAGGAGTTTGTGTGTACATGAGCAACACAATGGGTGTCATATGTAGAGCAGGTTCTGCTTACTCTTCTGTAACATCTGAGTTCACCCCTAGTACATGAGCAACACAATGGGTGTCATATGTAGAGCAGGTTCTACTTACTCTTCTGTAACATTTGAGATCACCCCTAGTACATGAGCAACACAATGGGTGTCATATGTAGAGCAGGTTCTGCTTACTCTTCTGTAACACCTGAGATCACCCCTAGTTTTGACAAGGAGTTTGTGTGTACATGAGCAACACAATGGGTGTCATATGTAGAGCAGGTTCTGCTTACTCTTCTGTAACATCTGAGTTCACCCCTAGTACATGAGCAACACAATGGGTGTCATATGTAGAGCAGGTTCTGCTTACTCTTCTGTAACATTTGAGATCACCCCTAGTACATGAGCAACACAATGGGTGTCATATGTAGAGCAGGTTCTGCTTACTCTTCTGTAACATCTGAGATCACCCCTAGTACATGAGCAACACAATGGGTGCCATATGTAGAGCAGGTTCTGTTTACTCTTCTGTAACATTTGAGTTCACCCCTAGTACATGAGCAACACAATGGGTGTCATATGTAGACCAGGTTCTACTTACTCTTCTGTAACATCTGAGATCACCCCTAGTTTAGACAAGGAGTTTGTGTGTACATGAGCAACACAATGGGTGTCATATGTAGAGCAGGTTCTGCTTACTCTTCTGTAACATCTGTGATCACCCCTAGTACATGAGCAACACAATGGGTGTCATATGTAGACCAGGTTCTGCTTACTCTTCTGTAACACCTGAGATCACCCCTAGTTTAGACAAGGAGTTTGTGTGTACATGAGCAACACAATGGGTGTCATATGTAGAGCAGGTTCTGCTTACTCTTCTGTAACATTTGAGATCACCCCTAGTACATGAGCAACACAATGGGTGTCATATGTAGAGCAGGTTCTGCTTACTCTTCTGTAACACCTGAGTTCACCCCTAGTACATGAGCAACACAATGGGTGTCATATGTAGAGCAGGTTCTGCTTACTCTTCTGTAACACCTGAGTTCACCCCTAGTACATGAGCAACACAATGGGTGTCATATGTAGAGCAGGTTCTGCTTACTCTTCTGTAACACCTGAGTTCACCCCTAGTACATGAGCAACACAATGGGTGTCATATGTAGAGCAGGTTCTGCTTACTCTTCTGTAACACCTGAGTTCACCCCTGGTACATGAGCAACACAATGGGTGTCATATGTAGAGCAGGTTCTGCTTACTCTTCTGTAACATTTGAGATCACCCCTAGTACATGAGCAACACAAAGGGTGTCATATGTAGAGCAGGTTCTGCTTACTCTTCTGTAACATCTGAGATCACCCCTAGTACATGAGCAACACAATGGGTGTCATATGTAGAGCAGGTTCTGCTTACTCTTCTGTAACATTTGAGATCACCCCTAGTACATGAGCAACACAATGGGTGTCATATGTAGAGCAGGTTCTGCTTACTCTTCTGTAACATTTGAGATCACCCCTAGTACATGAGCAACACAATGGGTGTCATATGTAGAGCAGGTTCTGCTTACTCTTCTGTAACATCTGAGATCACCCCTAGTACATGAGCAATACAATGTGTGCCATATGTAGAGCAGGTTCTACTTACTCTTCTGTAACACCTGAGTTCACCCCTAGTACATGAGCAATACAATGTGTGCCATATGTAGAGCAGGTTCTACTTACTCTTCTGTAACATCTGAGATCACCCCTAGTTTAGACAAGGAGTTTGTGTGTACATGAGCAACACAATGGGTGTCATATGTAGAGCAGGTTCTGCTTACTCTTCTGTAACATCTGAGTTCACCCCTAGTACATGAGCAACACAATGGGTGCCATATGTAGACCAGGTTCTGCTTACTCTTCTGTAACATTTGAGATCACCCCTAGTACATGAGCAACACAATGGGTGTCATATGTAGAGCAGGTTCTGCTTACTCTTCTGTAACATCTGAGATCACCCCTAGTTTAGACAAGGAGTTTGTGTGTACATGAGCAACACAATGGGTGTCATATGTAGAGCAGGTTCTGCTTACTCTTCTGTAACATCTGAGATCACCCCTAGTACATGAGCAACACAATGGGTGTCATATGTAGAGCAGGTTCTGCTTACTCTTCTGTAACACCTGAGTTCACCCCTAGTATATGAGCAACACAATGGGTGTCATATGTAGAGCAGGTTCTGCTTACTCTTCTGTAACATCTGAGATCACCCCTAGTTTAGACAAGGAGTTTGTGTGTACATGAGCAACACAATGGGTGCCATATGTAGAGCAGGTTCTGCTTACTCTTCTGTAACATCTGAGTTCACCCCTAGTACATGAGCAACACAATGGGTGTCATATGTAGAGCAGGTTCTGCTTACTCTTCTGTAACATCTGAGATCACCCCTAGTTTAGACAAGGAGTTTGTGTGTACATGAGCAACACAATGGGTGCCATATGTAGAGCAGGTTCTGCTTACTCTTCTGTAACATCTGAGTTCACCCCTAGTACATGAGCAACACAATGGGTGCCATATGTAGAGCAGGTTCTGCTTACTCTTCTGTAACATCTGAGATCACCCCTAGTACATGAGCAACACAATGGGTGTCATATGTAGAGCAGGTTCTGCTTACTCTTCTGTAACACCTGAGATCACCCCTAGTTTAGACAAGGAGTTTGTGTGTACATGAGCAACACAATGGGTGCCATATGTAGAGCAGGTTCTGCTTACTCTTCTGTAACATCTGAGATCACCCCTAGTTTAGACAAGGAGTTTGTGTGTACATGAGCAACACAATGTGTGTCATATGTAGAGCAGGTTCTGCTTACTCTTCTGTAACATCTGAGATCACCCCTAGTTTAGACAAGAAGTTTGTGTGTACATGAGCAACACAATGTGTGTCATATGTAGAGCAGGTTCTGCTTACTCTTCTGTAACATCTGAGATCACCCCTAGTTTAGACAAGGAGTTTGTGTGTACATGAGCAACACAATGTGTGTCATATGTAGAGCAGGTTCTGCTTACTCTTCTGTAACATCTGAGATCACCCCTAGTTTAGACAAGGAGTTTGTGTGTACATGAGCAACACAATGTGTGTCATATGTAGAGCAGGTTCTGCTTACTCTTCTGTAACATCTGAGATCACCCCTAGTTTAGACAAGGAGTTTGTGTGTACATGAGCAACACAATGGGTGCCATATGTAGAGCAGGTTCTGCTTACTCTTCTGTAACATCTGAGTTCACCCCTAGTTTAGACAAGGAGTTTGTGTGTACATGAGCAACACAATGGGTGCCATATGTAGAGCAGGTTCTGCTTACTCTTCTGTAACATCTGAGATCACCCCTAGTTTAGACAAAGAGTTTGTGTGTACATGAGCAACACAATGGGTGCCATATGTAGAGCAGGTTCTGCTTACTCTTCTGTAACATCTGAGATCACCCCTAGTTTAGACAAGGAGGTTGTGTGTACATGAGCAACACAATGGGTGTCATATGTAGAGCAGGTTCTACTTACTCTTCTGTAACATTTGAGATCACCCCTAGTACATGAGCAACACAATGGGTGTCATATGTAGAGCAGGTTCTGCTTACTCTTCTGTAACACCTGAGATCACCCCTAGTTTAGACAAGGAGTTTGTGTGTACATGAGCAACACAATGGGTGTCATATGTAGAGCAGGTTCTGCTTACTCTTCTGTAACATCTGAGATCACCCCTAGTTTAGACAAGGAGTTTGTGTGTACATGAGCAACACAATGGGTGTCATATGTAGAGCAGGTTCTGCTTACTCTTCTGTAACATCTGAGTTCACCCCTAGTTTAGACAAGGAGTTTGTGTGTACATGAGCAACACAATGGGTGTCATATGTAGAGCAGGTTCTGCTTACTCTTCTGTAACATCTGAGATCACCCCTAGTTTAGACAAGGAGTTTGTGTGTACATGAGCAACACAATGTGTGTCATATGTAGAGCAGGTTCTGCTTACTCTTCTGTAACATCTGAGATCACCCCTAGTTTAGACAAGGAGTTTGTGTGTACATGAGCAACACAATGGGTGCCATATGTAGAGCAGGTTCTGCTTACTCTTCTGTAACATCTGAGTTCACCCCTAGTTTAGACAAGGAGTTTGTGTGTACATGAGCAACACAATGGGTGCCATATGTAGAGCAGGTTCTGCTTACTCTTCTGTAACATCTGAGATCACCCCTAGTTTAGACAAGGAGTTTGTGTGTACATGAGCAACACAATGGGTGCCATATGTAGAGCAGGTTCTGCTTACTCTTCTGTAACATCTGAGATCACCCCTAGTTTAGACAAGGAGGTTGTGTGTACATGAGCAACACAATGGGTGTCATATGTAGAGCAGGTTCTACTTACTCTTCTGTAACATTTGAGATCACCCCTAGTACATGAGCAACACAATGGGTGTCATATGTAGAGCAGGTTCTGCTTACTCTTCTGTAACACCTGAGATCACCCCTAGTTTAGACAAGGAGTTTGTGTGTACATGAGCAACACAATGGGTGTCATATGTAGAGCAGGTTCTGCTTACTCTTCTGTAACATCTGAGATCACCCCTAGTTTAGACAAGGAGTTTGTGTGTACATGAGCAATACAATGGGTGTCATATGTAGAGCAGGTTCTGCTTACTCTTCTGTAACATCTGAGTTCACCCCTAGTTTAGACAAGGAGTTTGTGTGTACATGAGCAACACAATGGGTGCCATATGTAGAGCAGGTTCTGCTTACTCTTCTGTAACATCTGAGATCACCCCTAGTACATGAGCAACACAATGGGTGTCATATGTAGAGCAGGTTCTGCTTACTCTTCTGTAACACCTGAGTTCACCCCTAGTACATGAGCAACACAATGGGTGTCATATGTAGACCAGGTTCTGCTTACTCTTCTGTAACACCTGAGATCACCCCTAGTACATGAGCAACACAATGGGTGTCATATGTAGAGCAGGTTCTGCTTACTCTTCTGTAACATTTGAGATCACCCCTAGTACATGAGCAACACAATGGGTGTCATATGTAGACCAGGTTCTGCTTACTCTTCTGTAACACCTGAGATCACCCCTAGTACATCAGCAACACAAAGGGTGTCATATGTAGACCAGGTTCTGCTTACTCTTCTGTAACATCTGAGATCACCCCTAGTACATGAGCAACACAATGGGTGTCATATGTAGAGCAGGTTCTGCTTACTCTTCTGTAGCATCTGTGATCACCCCTAGTACATGAGCAACACAATGGGTGTCATATGTAGAGCAGGTTCTGCTTACTCTTCTGTAACATTTGAGTTCACCCCTAGTACATGAGCAACACAATGGGTGTCATATGTAGACCAGGTTCTGCTTACTCTTCTGTAACACCTGAGATCACCCCTAGTACATGAGCAACACAATGGGTGTCATATGAAGAGCAGGTTCTGCTTACTCTTCTGTAACACCTGAGATCACCCCTAGTACATGAGCAACACAATGGGTGTCATATGAAGAGCAGGTTCTGCTTACTCTTCTGTAACACCTGAGATCACCCCTAGTACATGAGCAACACAATGGGTGTCATATGTAGAGCAGGTTCTGCTTACTCTTCTGTAACATCTGAGTTCACCCCTAGTACATGAGCAACACAATGGGTGTCATATGTAGAGCAGGTTCTGCTTACTCTTCTGTAACATCTGAGATCACCCCTAGTACATGAGCAACACAATGGGTGCCATATGTAGAGCAGGTTCTGCTTACTCTTCTGTAACATCTGAGATCACCCCTAGTTTAGACAAGGAGTTTGTGTGTACATGAGCAACACAATGGGTGCCATATGTAGAGCAGGTTCTGCTTACTCTTCTGTAACATCTGAGATCACCCCTAGTTTAGACAAGGAGTTTGTGTGTACATGAGCAACACAATGGGTGTCATATGTAGAGCAGGTTCTACTTACTCTTCTGTAACATTTGAGATCACCCCTAGTACATGAGCAACACAATGGGTGTCATATGTAGAGCAGGTTCTGCTTACTCTTCTGTAACACCTGAGATCACCCCTAGTTTAGACAAGGAGTTTGTGTGTACATGAGCAACACAATGGGTGCCATATGTAGAGCAGGTTCTGCTTACTCTTCTGTAACATCTGAGATCACCCCTAGTTTAGACAAGGAGTTTGTGTGTACATGAGCAACACAATGGGTGCCATATGTAGAGCAGGTTCTGCTTACTCTTCTGTAACATCTGAGATCACCCCTAGTTTAGACAAGGAGTTTGTGTGTACATGAGCAACACAATGGGTGTCATATGTAGAGCAGGTTCTGCTTACTCTTCTGTAACATCTGAGTTCACCCCTAGTACATGAGCAACACAATGGGTGTCATATGTAGAGCAGGTTCTACTTACTCTTCTGTAACATTTGAGATCACCCCTAGTACATGAGCAACACAATGGGTGTCATATGTAGAGCAGGTTCTGCTTACTCTTCTGTAACACCTGAGATCACCCCTAGTTTTGACAAGGAGTTTGTGTGTACATGAGCAACACAATGGGTGTCATATGTAGAGCAGGTTCTGCTTACTCTTCTGTAACATCTGAGTTCACCCCTAGTACATGAGCAACACAATGGGTGTCATATGTAGAGCAGGTTCTGCTTACTCTTCTGTAACATTTGAGATCACCCCTAGTACATGAGCAACACAATGGGTGTCATATGTAGAGCAGGTTCTGCTTACTCTTCTGTAACATCTGAGATCACCCCTAGTACATGAGCAACACAATGGGTGCCATATGTAGAGCAGGTTCTGTTTACTCTTCTGTAACATTTGAGTTCACCCCTAGTACATGAGCAACACAATGGGTGTCATATGTAGACCAGGTTCTACTTACTCTTCTGTAACATCTGAGATCACCCCTAGTTTAGACAAGGAGTTTGTGTGTACATGAGCAACACAATGGGTGTCATATGTAGAGCAGGTTCTGCTTACTCTTCTGTAACATCTGTGATCACCCCTAGTACATGAGCAACACAATGGGTGTCATATGTAGACCAGGTTCTGCTTACTCTTCTGTAACACCTGAGATCACCCCTAGTTTAGACAAGGAGTTTGTGTGTACATGAGCAACACAATGGGTGTCATATGTAGAGCAGGTTCTGCTTACTCTTCTGTAACATTTGAGATCACCCCTAGTACATGAGCAACACAATGGGTGTCATATGTAGAGCAGGTTCTGCTTACTCTTCTGTAACACCTGAGTTCACCCCTAGTACATGAGCAACACAATGGGTGTCATATGTAGAGCAGGTTCTGCTTACTCTTCTGTAACACCTGAGTTCACCCCTAGTACATGAGCAACACAATGGGTGTCATATGTAGAGCAGGTTCTGCTTACTCTTCTGTAACACCTGAGTTCACCCCTAGTACATGAGCAACACAATGGGTGTCATATGTAGAGCAGGTTCTGCTTACTCTTCTGTAACACCTGAGTTCACCCCTGGTACATGAGCAACACAATGGGTGTCATATGTAGAGCAGGTTCTGCTTACTCTTCTGTAACATTTGAGATCACCCCTAGTACATGAGCAACACAAAGGGTGTCATATGTAGAGCAGGTTCTGCTTACTCTTCTGTAACATCTGAGATCACCCCTAGTACATGAGCAACACAATGGGTGTCATATGTAGAGCAGGTTCTGCTTACTCTTCTGTAACATTTGAGATCACCCCTAGTACATGAGCAACACAATGGGTGTCATATGTAGAGCAGGTTCTGCTTACTCTTCTGTAACATTTGAGATCACCCCTAGTACATGAGCAACACAATGGGTGTCATATGTAGAGCAGGTTCTGCTTACTCTTCTGTAACATCTGAGATCACCCCTAGTACATGAGCAATACAATGTGTGCCATATGTAGAGCAGGTTCTACTTACTCTTCTGTAACACCTGAGTTCACCCCTAGTACATGAGCAATACAATGTGTGCCATATGTAGAGCAGGTTCTACTTACTCTTCTGTAACACCTGAGTTCACCCCTAGTACATGAGCAACACGATGGGTGTCATATGTAGAGCAGGTTCTGCTTACTCTTCTGTAACATCTGAGATCACCCCTAGTACATGAGCAACACAAAGGGTGTCATGTGTAGAGCAGGTTCTGCTTACTCTTCTGTAACATTTGAGTTCACCCCTAGTACATGAGCAACACAATGGGTGCCATATGTAGAGCAGGTTCTGCTTACTCTTCTGTAACATCTGAGATCACCCCTAGTACATGAGCAACACAATGGGTGTCATATGTAGAGCAGGTTCTACTTACTCTTCTGTAACATCTGAGTTAACCCCTAGTACATGAGCAACACAATGGGTGTCATATGTAGAGCAGGTTCTGCTTACTCTTCTGTAACATCTGTGATCACCCCTAGTACATGAGCAACACAATGGGTGTCATATGTAGAGCAGGTTCTACTTACTCTTCTGTAACACCTGAGTTCACCCCTAGTTTAGACAAGGAGTTTGTGTGTACATGAGCAACACAATGTGTGTCATATGTAGAGCAGGTTCTGCTTACTCTTCTGTAGCATCTGTGAACACCCCTAGTACATGAGCAACACAATGGGTGTCATATGTAGAGCAGGTTCTGCTTACTCTTCTGTAACATCTGAGTTCACCCCTAGTACATGAGCAACACAATGGGTGTCATATGTAGAGCAGGTTCTGCTTACTCTTCTGTAACATCTGAGATCACCCCTAGTACATGAGCAACACAATGGGTGTCATATGTAGAGCAGGTTCTGCTTACTCTTCTGTAACACCTGAGATCACCCCTAGTACATGAGCAACACAATGGGTGTCATATGTAGAGCAGGTTCTGCTTACTCTTCTGTAACACCTGAGATCACCCCTAGTACATGAGCAACACAATGGGTGTCATATGTAGAGCAGGTTCTGCTTACTCTTCTGTAGCATCTGTGATCACCCCTAGTATATGAGCAACACAATGGGTGTCATATGAAGAGCAGGTTCTGCTTACTCTTCTGTAGCATCTGTGATCACCCCTAGTACATGAGCAACACAATGGGTGTCATATGTAGAGCAGGTTCTGCTTACTCTTCTGTAACATTTGAGATCACCCCTAGTACATGAGCAACACAATGGGTGCCATATGTAGAGCAGGTTCTACTTACTCTTCTGTAACACCTGAGTTCACCCCTAGTTTTTGTATGGATTTCTTTTGTTCAGTCTGAAAAGTTGTCTATTTTGTGTTTTGTCTTTTCTTTTTGTGTTTCGAACATAAAATGTATTTCCATGGCGTTGTTAGTTTATTTTCTATTTGTGAGTTTGAACATCCCTTTGTTCTGTAGCCTTTGCCTCTATTTTATCAAAGCCAATGAAAAAAAAATTACATCAATTATAACCCCAACCCTATTTACATCCAATCACCAAAGTTTACAGTAATTTACTCAATACCCTGTAAAAGTGATTTGTTTATTTCCTCAACATATGTTCCTTTGTATCTAAAGCGCTTTATTAGAATAAATAGATTTAAGAAGATGTGGTATGAGTGCCAATGAAACAACTGTCCAAAAAGTCACAATTTATAAAAGCAAACCATTATTTGTCAAAGAATATATTGTTTAATGTCTATGTTCTTCTGTGTATCTTTAGTGCTTTATCAAAAAAAAATTGTATATATGGATACATATATTGAAAGGAGGGAGATAACTCTTGCTTTATCATGACAACAAACCTAATGCCCAATTTGTTCCTCTTCCTCTCTTCCCAGATACAATATTTCCATCTCTGAAAAAAATCAAATATTTTCAGGTACATGTAATTGTTTGTTGCTGTAGACATGGTAGATCATTTTAATTTTGTTATCATTTCTACATACAGAAAGCTGTTAGCATTCTCATTTGAATTGTTTGACATGTATCATCTTGGGGCAATTTATAGCTTGCTATTCTGTTATTGGGTTTGCTCATGAAATTGTATGGTGACCAGACATCATTGCTGACAGTTACAAGTGTCATTTGCAATCACACCACATCTTATTTTCTATTGTCTATAGCATTTTGTACCATTGCAAGTTTTTATTATTGCCAAAACTGTGATGAGATCCAGGCGTCCAAAAAAAAAACCAACAACATGCA
This sequence comes from Mytilus edulis, assembly GCF_963676685.1. Lineage (NCBI taxonomy): Eukaryota > Metazoa > Mollusca > Bivalvia > Mytilida > Mytilidae > Mytilus > Mytilus edulis. The sequence continues at coordinate 63,061,968 of NC_092357.1, read as the reverse complement.
TTTCAATTCTAGATCCTGTTGATAGCAATTTCTAATAAAATTGATATATTGTAATAATAAATATGCAGGCCTCTACAATAGCTTTTTTTTCAACTTGTCCAGTAGGACAAGTACATACCAAAACTTACTTGTCCGAATGAAATTGTAACTTGTCCAAAAAAAATCTTAATATTAACCTTTTTTGCATTTCAAGTTGATTCAAGGAACAAAATGAATTAAAAAAAAAAATTGAACAGAATTTGATTTATATCCTTTGAAATACTTTTAAAAGATATGAGCCATGAACAACTGAATTTAGTTGTGTCACGGGACTTAGGTTCTAGTTTTTATCAATGCTAAAGTCTCATCATACTTTGCACATGAGGCACCATCTGATTGGCCTCCAAATGTACACTCATTGGATTTTTATCCTATTTTTTTAAAAGTTGAAAAAAAGTTTATTCAAATGCAATCAATAAAAAGAATATGAGGTATGATTGTCAATGAGACCAAAGACCAAATGACACAGAAATTAACAACTATAGGTTACTGCATTGCAAGTATTGTTTTTCTACATAAATACAAATGTATCAAACATGATTTGATGATTTTAATGGTAAATAATTTCCTCATTCTTATTTAAAAAATACGGTATGGACATTGGTATTAATTATTATAAAGCAAAATAAGGTAGGAAAAGAGGTTCTGATTTGTCTTGGTCCAGAAATGTCTACTGCCTTGCCAAACTGTCTATTAATCATGTCTATGAAATATGTCTCCTACAGTGACCAACTGTCTATTAAACTTGGAGCCGAATCATTTCCGAGCTGGTGACGAACTTTCTTTTAAAGTTAACTTATCTAAAAAGCGCATGGTTGAATGGGATCAGTAAGACTGGTTTCCGAGAAAAGTGTGCTTTTTACCTGTTAAAAGTACCTGACAAAGAACCAGTTTTAAATTATCGATTGTAACTCTGAGGGGTCTTGAGAAATAAAAAGTTTCAATTAGTTTCAGTTTAAAAACATGAAAAAGGAAAGATGTCAAACAAATCTTCTTTTCTTGTTTTTTTGTTAATAATTATACTTTGTTCATCAAAGTTGGATTAAAATTCTGCAGAATGATTCTACTTGTCCCATCGGACTAGCTTGGTACACATGTATAGCTTTTACTTATCCGATCTTTATTACCTCTGGTACTCGACAATCGGACAAGCGTTATTGTCCAGGCCTGATATCCCATTAGACAGTAATAATGAGTATATTTTTGAACAATCACAATAATAATTTCTGATTTGTCTGTGTACTTGTTTTACCTTAATTTAAGACCTTTGCAAGCCTTTTGTACAACTTTTGGCTCACTATCTACATGTACAGATCTTTGTTTTCCATCAGGGTGTATAAAAGTGTGTCTGAAATAGAAAAACATAGGTGATGGTCTGACATGATGGTAAAATAAAAAGACAGAAAATATATATTATCACAGCCTTACTCCTTTGGTATCACTGTATGCACCAGGGCTCACACATACATTTGTGCACTTCAGAATCATAGGGAGAAGTTACTTCTCTTTTTGAAATTGATAGGGAGAAGTAATGAGATTCATGAAATTTTAAAAAGAAGTACTCATTCACTATATATATATTGTTAATAATCGGAGACGAAATAACTGTACGGGGTGCAAATTTGACTAGGTCAGTGTGTGCCGAAGTGACTAGATTTTTATTTTTTTATACCCTTCATGAACAGCTTTGTCTTGTGATGTTTTCTTCCAGAAAGCCTTTCCTATTTGGTTTCCGCATTGACCGACATGTAGAAATACTGCTGACATCTTCAGTTAAAATCGTCATTGTTCATAACATTGCCGTAGTCCTGCATAACAATGTATAATTGAAAACAGATCGAAATCTGAATTTCAACCGGATGTTATGAATAAAATCAAAAATTAAAAAAAACTCCGGTAAAAAGTTTCCGCGTTTAATATCTTCAATATGAAAATAGAGGCCCCTCGTGGGGGAGTCTATAATCGTAAAAATTTTGTGTCAATATTATCAAATAATCATTATTTTTTTTAACAAAATAACAAAAATAATAAAAAAAAGAGTCCTAGATATCAAATAATCAAATCATCATTATAAAACATTTGGTCTGGTTCTGTTCTGTTCTGTTCTGGTATATACCTCCGTTTTATCGGAGCACTCCACTTGTCGAATGAGTATTAAAAAATTTTGAATACATAACCGAAAAAGCGGATATTTTTTTGGCACTTTGATTTACCACTATATGAATAAATAAATTTTACAACCTAGTAATTTCTAGCCAATAGGTGCCCTGCCAAGGCAAATGTTAAATTGTATCATATTATTTTGTATATTGATATTCATAGACTGAACGAGTTAACCTGGGACAGTGGTATAACAGTACAACAATAGAACGAAATTACAATTTTTATTTTTCTTACAATTAAGAAATATATCATGTAAACTGCATGCAATTATAGAGATATCTTCATTGCTAACCTCAACTGAAAAAACTTAATGTAACCTACTTCTAGTAGGTATGTGTTATAAAATTACCACAACAAGCTTTCTGGTTAAGTCGTTTGTTGCTGTCTCTTTGATACTAGTAAATTCATTATCTTTAATGTTGTAATAATTGCCGCACAAAACAGTTGTACTAGTTACCTGTTTAACAAATAAACATCTTCCAATTTACAATACCATTGATTTTCTGATATATACCAACATATATAAGTAAGAATCAATGCTATTCCATAAATTGAAATCCTACAAGATGTACACAACTAACACATTATTCAATGCTATTTCGTAAGCATAATTATCAAGGGACATAACTCAGTCCTATTGAGATTTGAGATGCATGACATCCCACTTCTCAGCCACTCTCATTAAAACAAATATTGATGTTATACGTTGATTAAAGAAGCTACTATTTGATTTTTAGGCCGGTGAAGAAAAAAAAAAGGGGGGGGGGTCTAGAATGTAAAATTGTGTTTTTATTTTTTGTTCAATCTGTCCTGCCTTTTTATTTTTCATTCTATTCGATCCTACCTTTTTTATGAGATTATCCTGAATTTTGTTTCTACATAAACTGTCAAGTGTCACATCCTAAATTTTTTAAATCAAAACTCCTGGCCTGCCTTTTTTCGAAGCTTCATCCTAAACCCCCCTAAAATCAAATTGTAGCTTCCTTAGGCATTAAGTTTCGGAATCCTGAATTAAATTCTTTCATATATATATATTTCGTGTTCGGGCCTTTTACAAAATGTATAATTTACTAAGCGGTATGTGATTTTTTTTTTCGTTGCTGAAGGCCGTACGGTTCCGTCTGTGTTTCGAAACTCTATTGATCGACACTATAACGTGTCTTACTATTGATGATAGTTCAGTTTAATTTTTTTTTATCTTTTTTTATTATCTGTTTTCGCCATAGACTTTTTATACTTACTATAGAAAGTCCCTGGTTTTCGCGTTATATATAAAATATTTAAATATGAATGCATTTTTAATTTAGTGTGAATTTGACAGTAGAAATTTTTTTTTCCGTATTTTACATGAAATGATCATTTATGATGGTCTGAATGGGGTTTGGCAAATAAAGAATAGAGAATACTGGCCTTGAAGTCATAAAACTTTCGAGTCAGTTTTGTGTACTCATACTCGAAAATCAACCAATCAAAATGCTGGATTTCATATTTCGAGCATGAATTTTGTGCTCCGAGCACTGAGCCAAGTTTTATGTCTTCAACCCCTGGGCGCCAACATATAACGTGTAGAGAAGAATGGGGACCGGAGGTCAAACATAACGAACATTATATAACGGGGTGCTACAATATAAAATAAAGAGAATGGAGATGAATGAGGAGCTAACATAATATTGTTTTGTAGTGGACTGATTTTCTCACACATTTCTCTTATAAATACATGTATGTAGATTTAGTCTAAACTGAGTTTACTGTAGGTATTGTTGTGTTTTTGTTTATTCTACAAGAGGCTATTAAGAGGTACAGGGGATGGTTGAGATCTCACCAAACATGTTAAAACCCGCGTTACTTTTGCGCATGTGTCAATCCAATCAATTAAAATCCTACAAGATGTACAAAACTAACACATAATTCAGTGTCATTTTGTAAGCATAATTATCAAGGGACATAACTCAGTTCCACGGAATTGATATGCACGACAGTTAACTCCTCAGCCACTTTCAGTTAAAATATCTTTGTGAAATCGTTGACTGAATACTTTTTATTGGAATATTATGAGACACAGTTTTTGGTAAAACTTAGATTATTGTAATGTTATAGGTCGTTATTTTTCGCAGTTGCATTGTTTCATGTTTCATGTCCGGGTCTTTAATAACATACTATACGGTATGTGTTTTTTTTTCTTGTTGTTGAAGGCCGTTCAGTTCTGTGTGTGTTTCGATACTCTATAAATCGACACTATAACGTGTCTTACTATTGCTGATAGTTCAGTTTTTCATCTTTTTTAACTGTTTTCTGGTTATATATAAAATATTTAAATATGAATGCATTTTTAATTTAGTGTGAATTTGAAAGTAAAAACAAATGTTTATTCGTATTTTACATGAAATGATCGTTTATGGGATATCGCGAATAGTAAATAAAGAATAGAGAATACTGGGCGCCAACATGTAGAGAAGAATGTGGACCGGAGCTCAAATATAAGGAACATCATATAACGGAGTATGTATGCATGTACTGTAAATGCCTTCGTTATCCGAACAACCCCTCGAAAGCTGCCACGTACAGTGGCATCCATGTACACTCTCAATCAGGATTAATGGAGATGTGTCACTAACGTATATTTGTACGACAATTATTTTTACAAGGACAATCAATCCCCACCCAACACAAAGGGAGTGCTAGGACACCGGAAAGTCTGTTATTGTGGTGCAGGAAGCCACTCGGTGGAAACAGACAAACCAGAGAGATATCAGATGATTGATCTCGAGGTTAAAGTAGCGAACAACTTTGACCAACCGAGGCCCCCATAGTTTAAACTCTGGTCTGGGTACCAGAGATGTGTGTGAGAGGTTGAAAATTATCCTTCTGATGTACTGATATTTTCAGCACCCCACTCAGGACCTTCAGTACTATAGCCATTGGTCTTAACCACTAGACCACGAACTCACACTAAATATTCTATAAATAGCATAGTGTTGAATGAGGAGCTAACATATATTGTTTTGTAGTCGACTAATTTTTTCATACATTTCACTTATAAATACATGTATGTATATTTAGTCTAAACTGAGTTTACTGTAGGTATTGTGGTGTTTTTTGTTTATTCTTCAAGAGACTTGATGTACAGGGATGGCTGAGATCTCACGAAACATGTTAAAATCGGCTTTACTTTTGCGCATGTGTCAAGCCAGGAGCCAGTAGCCTCTGGTATTTGTTAGTCTGGTGTTGTTTTTTTTTTAATTTCAGTTCATTTATATGTCTCGTTTAGTGTAACGTCCATTTCTACTAGTAACACTTTTTTGTTTGGCGGCCATACGAAGACCGCCTGCCACTGCAAGTTTTCTCGATGTGTTGAGGACCAATTGGTTGCCTTGGGCTGATTTTAAGCTCTTTTGTTGGGTTGTTGTTTCTTTGCCACATTCCCCATTTCCATTTTCAATGTATCACTATTTTATCATCTCTTGAATACAGGCCATCCCTATAATTAATAAATAACCTACTTCTAGTAAGTTTGAAATGTAAACTGTCCCAGACATGCTTGCTGCTGGTATTTTTGTATCGTTGGTTGCTGTCTCTAAGGAACATGTAAATTCATAATCTTTAATGTTATTATATAATTGCCACACAAAACAGTTGTCCTAATTACCTGTTTAACAAATTATACATATTATTCAAGTTGACAATAACCTTGTTTTGCAAATATGACAGACGATATTAGTTAGAGTCAATGCTATTCCACAAATTAAAATCCTATAGGATGCACAAAACGAACACATTTTTCAGTGTAATTTCATAAGCATAATTATCAAGGGACATAACTCAGTCCTACGGAATTAAGTTGCAGGACAGCCCACTTCCGAGCCACTTTCACTTAAACAGATCTTGATTTGATACATTGAGTAAACTAACTACGTTTCATTGTAATTTTGTGAGACGCTATTTATTGCAAAACTTGAATTGTTTTGTTATAAGGTAGGCCGATAGGTAGTAACCATTAAACTTCAAAAGGCGGGAGGGTATTGTTTTTTTTGTATGAGTCAGATTTTTTTAGTCTGTCTATCAAATCATTTTTTTCCGTCAAAACTTAGCCATATAAAGTATGGGGAAACTGGATTCAGAATATATTTGTTTTTTTGTCATCTGCTTGACTACAATTTATATTTTTCCATCAAATTTTTTAGGGGGAAAATATCCACCCCTGCCCTTTTTGAAGTTAAAAGGTCGTTCCCTTAGTTTTCTCAATTGAAATGTTTCCTTTTTTGTCGAGCCTTTGACTTTAGTCGAAAAAGCGAGACTAAGCGATCCTACAATATATATTTTTTCCTTCAAATTTGGTGTCAGAATTTTTTTAGAGGAAAATTACCCCCGGCCCTTATTACCTTAAGTTTCTCAATTGATTTTTTTTTCTTTTTTTTATGTCTGAAAAAGTGAGTTCTCACTCAAAAAATGTTCTATCATTTCAACTAAAATTGATATTTTCCCCCAAAAAATTACCAAGTAACTGTCTGAGTGATTTTTAAAAAATAAATACCAAAAGATGAGGAAATGTCTGCAGTTTTATTGTTTATTTGGCCATAACAAACTAGTGTAACAACTTATGATCTTTCATCTTGTCTACACTATTAACTTAAATTGTTTATAAATTCGTTACAATAAATTCATTAGGATTTGACTAATCTGTTATTCAGATACACACATGCTCAGTTTTTCAGAATTTACATAAGGCTGAAATTCGTGCTTTCTAGAAATATTGGCATGTTATTTGCAACTGAACTAAGTTATTCGGTTTGCCTTTTCTTAAGATTGTAAAAAAATGTAAGCTTAAATTCTAATTCTAATTACGATTTTTGTTTAATAATAAGTGTGGACACAGATCAGTGTGAAAATTATGTTTGGATGTTTTAGGAGTGTTTTTTGACAGAATGAGTTGTCTGTTTTCCCATATATAAGGTTCTATATTTAATTGTGTTGCACCATGCATGACAGCCAGAACCGATCACTAAGAATTAGCAGTGTTATGTATTTAATATTTAGTTTTAATGTCCAAGACTGTCATGGCGACGCTAATTTCATTGATTACCAACTGATAATGATTAAGTGTGTACCACATATTTGATTTTTGAAAATTAGGAGAGGAACGCATTATTTCTGCATGATGTGATTCTGATATGGGAGATGGTTTCTGAGAATACGCATGTATATACTATTTACATGGGTGTATTTATGTTTCGTTGTGGTAGTGATTTCTTACTTTGGGTTTTCCACAAAAATAGTGAAGGATCGATCTTTCATTTCTGTTTCAGTATCATTAGTAAAAATTTTGTTTACATGTCGTGATTGTTTCTCGAAGATATTTAATGGTTTTAAGTAATGACAATGCCTGACATGATGCCTTTGTGCTCAATGAGATAGGAGCTAACTTCTGTGTTATTTTTTTATTAGTTCACCCTTCGAAAATGTCTTTTCCAAAGCATGGTAAAATTAATTTTTTTTATTAATAAATGTATCAGTATATAGTATGCAACTGAAGAGATATATTTAGAAGGCGTTTAAAATATTCTATCTCAAACTTTATAGCTGCCATTGACGTTAATGATAAAAAGTGACCCACTTCTAGTAGGTTTAAGATGAAAACTGTACATAACAAGCTCTCTGGATTCTTGTGTTGTTCGTTACCGTCTCAATCAAATGTGTAAGTTCACAATCTTTAATGTTATTATTATTGCCACAAAAACAGTTGTCCTATTTACCTGTTTAACAAATCATACATGTTCTTTTTGACAATACTTTTGATTTTATGATCGACATCATTTATAAGTAAGAATCAAGGATATTCCACAAATTAAAATCACACAGAACGCATAAAACTAACACATTATTCAGTGTCTTTTCGTAGGCATAATTATCAAGGGACATAACACAGTCTTATTGAGATTTGAGATGCATGACAGTCAACTCCTAAGCAAATCTTCATGTAAAACTTTGACTGAGGGAGTTACCATTTGATTTTTAGGCCGGTAAAAATAAGGGGGAGGGATCTAGGATGAAAAATTTTGTTCTATTTTTTTTTCAATCTCTCTCCTGCCTTTCTTATTTTTCATTCTATTCGGTCCTGCCTTTTGTATTAGATTATCCTGACTTTTGTTTATTACATAAATTGTCAATCTGCCCTTTTTCGCAAAGTTTCGCATCCTGCCTTTCTTGAATCAAATTTCATGACCTGCCTTTTTCCCAGTTTCATCCTATATCCCCTAAAATCAAACGGTAGCTTCCTAACTACGTTTTATTGTAATGTTATGAGACGTAGTTTATGACAAAACTTGAATGTGTTTTTGTTTTATAAAATTAGGCATTAAGTTTCCTTTGGATTTAGTTGAAGGTCTTGCCTTGCTGCTCAAGCTGAATTTTAGTTCATATCTATGTTTCGTTTAGTGTGACGTCCATTTCTACTGAAGTAGTACCAATATTTGTTTAGAGGCCAGATGAAACCCACCCACGCTGCAAGTTTTCTTGCTGTGTTGAGGACCGATTAATGGCCTTTGGTTGTTTTCTGCTCTTTTATCGGATTGTTGTCTCTTTGAAAATTCTCCATTTCAATTCTCAAATTTGTTACTGATTATGTATCTTGAATAAGGGTCATCCCTATCATTTATAAGAGTCAAATTCAGTGGCGTAGCTAGGCTATTTTTAAGTGTACGCCCCAACAACGGCGAAGGGTTTGAGAGCCCAATCGGACCCAGGTTATAACACCTTCTAGCAGTGGGTTTCGAAAAAGGGGCATTTCTTTTATAAAAAAATTATCAATAGCAAGTTGAACATACAACAGTCTCCGGGACAAGTTTGCAATTCCTCTGAGTGCAAAAGTTGTCACCTTAATTTTTTACCTTATAGAATACTTTTTTTTTTATCTTTTATATTTAATGTATTCATTTTGTTGATTTGAAATCTAATGGCCATTGGTGTTAGAGCAAATATCCAAACCGGTTACTTTAAAATATGTTTAAAGGAACCGTGGGATAAGGCCGATTGTTGTGCAAATGTCGTTAATGGATATGAAATGATTAATTTGCAAAGATGTTTAGATGCATTCTGAAAATTTGTAAAGGGTTCCGTGAAATCGTGGTTCTCGCAAAAATTGAATCTTTTTATCAGTCTATAATAGGATTTTCAATAATCAAACATTTTCTTTAGATTTTTTTTTCTTGAACTGGTATATTAACTTCTACCCTAGTCTCATGACAACATATGAAGGTTTCCAAAATCATTATGTAACACATAATAATCACAGAGAGTCTGTTAACTGCTAAAAGATAAGTCCGTATGTCAATTGAAAATAGAAAAAAATATATACTTTCAAAATTTTGCTTCAGACATTAATCACAAAAAAACTTCTGCAAAAATTTCATAAAATTCAATGAAGGGTTAACAAAGTTATTGAAGTGTAACAAACTTCAACCACAGACTATATATGCAAACAGAAATTCCTTTTATCAGTAGAATATAGGAAAATAAAAAATATAAATTCATCATTTCAAGGTCTGGATAATCTTTTGAGAATAAAAAGCTTCTGTCCAATTTTCGTAAAATTTCATTAATGTTTGACAAGATCATTTATATTAAAAAACCAAACAAAACACTTTTACACCATATTGAACCTAAATGTTGTCGCCTCAAATGAAATATAGGTTCTCTGACTTATATTTCTTGTATTCGCGTCATAAATGTAGGCTCGACTGAAATTCAAAGCATATATCGAATCCCCGCTGATTATGAAATGCTTTAAACGAAAGGAAAGTAAGAAATGTTCCCAAAAGATTCAGACTTCGACAGACAGAAAAATGAACAAATATATGATATATGGTACCATATAATCTCATCATAGATACCAAGACTTAATTTTGAATGTACGCCAGGCCAGACGCGCGTTTTCTCTACAAAAGACTCATCAGTGACGCTGGATTACAAAAAAGTAAAAAAAAGGCCAAATAAAGTACGAAGTTGAAGAGCATTGAGGACCAGAATTCCTAAAAGTTTTGCCAAATCCAGCTCAGGTAATCTATGCCTGAGGTAGAAAAGCCTTAGTATTTCAAAAATTCTAAATTTTGTAAACAGTTATTTATAAATGTAACCATATCAATGATAATTCATGTCAGCACAAAAAGTGCTGACTACTGGGCTGTTGATACCCTCGGGGAAATAAATCTCCACCAGCAGTGGCATCGACCCAGTGGTAGTAAATACACTCATCATAGAAACCAGGACTAAATTTTGTATGTACACCAGACGCGCGTTTTGTCTACAAAAGACTCATCAGTGACGCTCGAATCCAAAAAAGTCAAAAAGGCCAAATCGCAATTACAAGGAATTGAGGAAAGATTTAAAAGACTGATGTGCTTAAAACCAGATCTTTTTAATTTATTGAGATTAAATAATTTTTTTAACAAATTTCAAGTGTTCGCCCGGTCGTTTTGACGTAAACGTAGCTACGCGCCTGAAATTTATAGACTAAATCAAAAAGAAAAAAAAAATCATTATTTAAGGAGGCTCGGGGTATATGAATAAAAATTGAAATTACAGTTTTTCCTTATAGTTTGTCGAAATCCACTTAATACCAGTACAATGTATATGGATTTTAAAAAACATATAAAAATAGGGAGGTTTACGACCATCTAAGGGAAGTACTGACTGCTAACAAAATACGATTTTCGGCTCATAGTTCATACACATTTTACAAAGACTAATAGGGAAAATTGCACGTTCGGTACCTTCATCAAAAAAAAAATAATAAAAGAACAGAATTACAGATTATATTCTTTAAGAAATTACAAAGGAAGCTCAGAAAAGCAATGTGCATGCCATACTCATTTCCCTTTATAAATGACAACGAAGACGTCTTTTTTATTCAATATCTATAAAGAATTGCGAGTCGACAAAGCAAACTAACTAAACTGTAAAATTGGTAATTTATCAAATAATATAACTAGGTGATAGATCATAAATTATTGTATATACGAGATCAAGATATTATACTTTGCATTTGTGTAATGACGTTTAAGTTTTGTTCCTGCTTTTAAAGGAAAAAGAAAAAAAATGACTTGATTTATTTTGTTGTTGTTGCTGTCTTTGAACTAGGTTTCAGTAACTGCGTGGTCAATACGTCCTGTCCTATGTCTTTATATATATACTAGTTGTTAGTTGTGCCAATATGATAAGTTATACCATTTCCTACTGATATTTACATATTGTTCTTATGTTGTGATGTAAAATCCTCGTCCCTGTTCGAGGGAGGGTTCGAAGAGCACAGATAATGATTAAACCTGCCGAATTATTGATGTCATTGTGTATTTGACAAAGTACATTATGTATGTGTGTGTCTGTCAGGAGCCTGTAACTAATGCAGTGATCGTCCTTGTTTGCTGTCTGTTGTGTTCCTTTTTCCTTAATTGAAGTTTATTGAATTGTCATGCATTTTTTTTACTTTTTAATTGTTTATCATTTTGTTTTCATTTCGGGCCTTTTATTGCTGACTTTTATAGTATACAATATGAGTTTTGATCAGTATTGAAGGCTGTACAGCGATCTAAAGTACATTTAGACGATAAAATATATATTTTCCAATCAAAAATGGGGTTAGACCTTACGCATCACGCCACTATACATACATGTATAAGGATAAATTGTGTCTTGTAGGATTTTTTTCTCCTTTATGTTACATTTTTTTTCCTGTAGCAATTTTTCTGTCTTGAGATAAACTATTAACACATTTGTCCTGTAAGACGGTTTTATCAGTTTTATTGTCGTTGTTTTATACAACATATTTTTATGGCTTCGTTTGCTCCAGTGTTTCTATATTCGATTGAAAATAAAACCTAAAAATAATGCATATGTATGCACTTCAAATATGTACAATATAAAATTGAGAATGGAAATGGAATATGTCAAAGAGACAACAACCCGACCAAGAAGCAGATAACAGCCCACGGCCACCATTGGGTTTTCAACGCAGCGAAACAATATCGTACCCGGAGGTGGTCCTCAGTTGTTTCCTAAACAACACTGTGTTCAGTGAAAATGGACGTCAAACTAAACCCCAAAACATATAAATGAACTTAAAAACTAACACATGCATGCACAGAAAAGGTCAGAGGCTCTTGACTTTGGACATGCGCAAAAAAGCATAACATGAACTATTTGTTGTGATATGTATATGTGGAGATTAATAGGCGTTAATTCGGACAAACACTTATTCCATCCGAAAACTGTTTTTTGACATGTATATTGAAAACGCAATTTGTTCATTAATTGACGGTTTTCTAATACAAAACAGACAATATAACAGTTAGAATGTGTTGAAAACAACAGACTCACACAGGTAAACAAGATCTGGCTCGCTAATGGAAAACATGAAAACAAAATGAGAAAACAAACATGTATAAACTAAAAAAAGAACAACAAAGAGTATAACCACCAATCTGTCTTACGACATTATCAGAAATGAGAAATTCTTCTTACATAATCGCTTTTAATATATTCATATGAGCAAAAGGCTATCTTTAATATGAAATGTTGCTGATGTATTTTACAAATAATTGTACTAAAAATGTCTTTTACTCATTTCCGAATTAACCAATTAAGAATGTGTCCATAGTACACAGATGCTCCATCAACACTATCATTTTCTATGTTCAGTGAACCGGGATAAAATCTGTAATTTAGCATTAAAATTAAAAGAATCATATCATAGAGAACATGTGTACTAAGTTCCAAGTTGATTGGACTTCAACTTCGTCAAAAACTACCTCAACCAACACCTTTAACCTGAAGCGGGACAGACGAACGGATGAACAGACGGACAAACAAATGGACGGACGGAAGAACGAACAAACCAGAAAACATAATGCCCATAAATGGGGCATAACAGTGTATATGTACAATTCTCATTTGATATGATATCTAATTTGTCATTTTCAGTATGTATATGAAATTAAAAGACACCAATGACCTGTCCTATGTATTACAAATGATGATTCGCATTTTATATCTAAGTCTTCATTTTACCAAACTATAGTCGTAGCTAAAAACATGAACAGTCATTGTATTCTAAAGTGTCAGTAGTATTTAACTCCAGCGACATGGCGAAAGATCGAGAAAACAAAATTTAAATCAATAAAACAAAAACGTCACATTATCAGAATAAAAATTTATACAATACGTTAGTCGAGGGGCTGATTAATATAAAGTACACACATGTTTTTTCAACAGTTTTTCTTTCAGAAATTATGTATGTCTTACAAATGTTATAACAGCAATTATTATTTTAAAATTACGAACACAATTTAAAATGTAAAGGTTTCCATATTCATTTTTTAACATCTTTGGTTTAAAATATTCACGTTTTATTTTGTTTTCTAATTGACCTAAGATACAATTAAAATTTCAGTCTTCAGAATCGGTTGAACCCCCAAGTTCGAAGTCGTCGTACGCGTCGTATCTAGATTTATCTGAAGACACCTCATCTCCCTTTGACATCTTTGAATCCCCTTCTTTGTCTCCTTGATGACGGTCTGAAAAATGAACAGTTATGGTTAAAATAGCAATTATAAAACTTGGGTAAGTGTGCTATGACTATACAATGCGTATGCATTTATTAGCAATTTATATGTAAGGACTAACCAATTTATGAAAAAAAACAATTTCAAGCATCATCAATAGATTTCAGGATGTTTTGACAAACTACACAAATGGCGAATTCTTGTTTAACATCCCATAGTGGCCATTACTGTAACGTTCAGTGATATCTCATGAAAAGGGGTACTATGAGGTCATTTCTTGTGTTAAGGTAACTATGGTAATGTAATATTTGATTGTATTGTATTTCATTGTTGATTTGTATGCGGAAAATTTCCGATTGCGATACGTTCGTTATACGTTTTTCTATAGACTCTTCGCAGCCACAAAGTGTTAGTAAAATCAACTAAGAGATTGTGGTTTTGACTTAGCCCATAAATAACTAACATAAACATCTATTTAAGGTGGTACCTAACACTACAGGGAGATTACTCTGTGATATCAGCTAAACGTTTTAATTACGTTGCGTTGTGAAAGCAATATAAAGCTTCTCAATGATCAAAATTAGTGTTTGTCAAAGTGCTATATAACCAGTGTAATTTTTCTGATAAAACGTTTGGTTCAATTTTTTTAAAATTTTAAAATTTTTGTTAAAGTATTTACTTTGACAAAATTTTATGAAAATTAAACGAGCCAAATTAATTTTAGTGAAAGTGTTGGGTACCACCTTAAGATTTTAATTGTTTGAAGACGGAAAGTGATTGAAGACGTAAATCAGAGGTATAAGTTAATGTAACAAAAAAACTTTCTAACATTTAAAATGATTTAAAAGTGGTGTATTATTGTAAAAACATAGATATGTAATAAAGGTTTTGAACCAAGACAAGCGTATAGCATTTTCAATCCTTGTATCTATGATGAATTTGTTCACGTTGTTACACAATACCAGAATTCATTGAACGAAGGGAACGAAGGGAACTAATGGTATCAACTTTCACTGCAGTAAAATGCAAATTTAACATGTTTAGGAACATGAAGAAAATACACTTAAAAATGTGTATATATAAATTTGAAAGAGGAAATTCTTTAAAACATACGTCGACATTCTTTTCTATTTTGAAGATTTTGTTATTTCTCTCACTGTTTACAGAACAATGTATACCATAATATATGGATATGCATGTTTGCCTTGTCAGTCAAACAATCTTGATACATGTTTATATATGTTTTAATACTTAATTAAATATAATTTCAACCGTACTTGCAGTAGATGAAGCTTCAGATTCATGTAATTCTACAACATTTTCGTATGCCGATTTATTAGAGCACACTTCATATCTCTTGACGCTATCTCCATGATTCATATATATTGTTCTGTCTGCAAAATAAAGATTTGAAGGAAGAATAACAGTACAAGTACGAAATGTATTTTATGCATGATTTTTTTTTAATATCAAACATATATTTTACATATCGCATTGTCAGACGCATAAACTTGGTTATATATTGATTGCCACCGTTTCACTACATCTATATGATAAGATGTGTAATGAGTGCCAATGAAGGGTATTCATGACGAAGCCTTGTCTCACACCAAACAGGAAGCTAGTAAGTGGTAAAGGCCTGAACGATGACTAGTGAACAATATATGTAACCGTTAATTACGGAATTTGATGCGACTGTCATATAAGTGAGAGGTTTAGCACTATAAAACCAGATTCAATCCGACATTTTCTACATTTGAGAATACCTGTACCAAGTCATGAATATGACAGTTGTCCATATGATTGATCACTTGATTTTGCCATATGATTAGGTACTTTCCGTTTTGAATTTTCCTCGGAGTTTAGTATTTTTGTTATTTTGCTTTTTGCATGCCACATTTTTATTACATAGGTATAAAAAGATGTTTAATGAGTGTCAATGAGAAAACTCTGCACCCAAGTTACAATTTATAAAAGTAAACCATTACTGGTTAAAGTATGGTATTCATGACCCTTGGCTCACAACGAACAGCAAGCTAGTAAGTGGTTAGGGCCTGACGGATGACTAGTGAAAAAACATTCAAACAGGAACAATAATGGTGTATTCTATATATAAATATGCAGTGGGTTTAAACGTTGTAATAGGTACCACCCTTCACCTTTACATGAAAAAAGTTAAATCACAAAAATACTGAACTCCGAGGAAAATTGAAAACAGAAAGGTCCAAATCAAATGGTAAAGTCCTATGGTAAAACATCAAACGAATGTCATATTTATGACTTGGTACAGGCATTTGCAAATGTAGAAAATGGTGTAACATCACAACATTAAAGGACACAACATATTGTTTTATATATAGTTTTATATCAATAAATGACTTAATATTAACATAATATACATAATATAGGTATATACAACTCGTCTAAACATCAACCCAACAATGTTAGATCTGTAAATTTGCTTTCGCAAATTTTTTGTTCTTCCCTCGCCGGGATTCGAACCCATGCTACTGCGATATCGTGACACCAAATCGCCTTCACTGCAGTCGTCGCGCTAGACCACACGACCACCTGGGCTCTACAATAATAAAGCTTTCAGTGGCCGTGTGTTACCTTTCCTTTTCAGTTTTAATATAGCGGCGTACTACAGTACATGATATATAAGGCATGGAGATGTTATTGTTACAGATCAGCTCAATTATCTAGGTATATATATATATACATACTAGTACTTTAAAAAAGCCGAATGTGTCTATTTAATGTTACACACATATTCAAATATAAAATAAAAATATGTTGTATAACTGCGAATGAGAAAACACTCCATATGAGACCGCATGACACAAGAATTAACAGCTATATGTCACCGTACAGCCGTTAAAAATGAGCAAAGCCAGTAACGCAATAAATTTAAAGGACCTTAAATCACAAATTTTAAACAACTCAAACTTAAACTTAAGAAAAAAATACCGAAAAAAAAATACGTTACACAGCAACAAATAACAACCACTAAATTGTAATCTCTTCACTTGAGACAGACATTTATATACATAATGTGGCGGTGTCAAATATGTTAGCGGAATCCAAACCCTTCCTTAACTTGTTACAGTGGGTAACGGTAGAACACAAGATTATGTAAGAAAGAACTATATTTCTGTAATTAAAATAGTACAGAGAGAAATACATATAACAAAACACAGACGGTACCTGGTCGAGTAAATGTAAATCTCAACAATAGAAAGACACTACATGTATCAAAGTATCGATTTGATAGAACTCGCAGTTAATGCAAGCTAGTTCAAAGCTGAAAACAACTAAATACAAAACAAAATGATGCATCAAAGACTAATTATATCTAAATTTTTCAATCATAGCATGGCCAACATCCAACGGATTTACATGTAGTGTAAAGACTTCATAAACTGTCAGAGAAAAACATGATCTCGTGATATGCAAAGATACAGGAAACACAGATTGTAAATCTATGAAAGTGAATATATGTTTATAGATACAAATCTATATTAAGTTTGCTTTCAGTTTAATGATATCAAAATCAATATTAATACCAAAATAAACAATATTCAGAGATCTAATGACAGTTTTGAATTGGTAACCTTTTAGAATACGTTTATTCAAAGGATCGATCCTGTCAGAAAAACAATCTTGATATATGTTTTAATACTTGATAACATTTAATTTTCAACGTACTTGTACGTACTGAGGCTTCAAATTCATGTAATTCTTCAACATTAGCGTATGACGATCTATTTGAACAACTGTCATTTTTGGTTCCATCTTCTCCATGATTCATGTAAATAAAACTGTCTGGAAAGTTGAGATTATAAAAAGAAGTATTACGGTACAATGTATTGAATGCACGAACATTTTCAAATTATATTTTCTCATTCGCATTAGCATTGAAATCCACATAAACCTGCTAATAAATTGCACTGAATAACTGTTTTTTTTTTTCACATACGGTTTGAATATTAATAATGTTACAGGAAACATATAAATGCTACAATATTCAAGATGATAAATAATCATGTATTATGTAGACAAAGGAGGGGCGAAACACACCACAGGGATAGTAAAAATCATAGCTTGAAAACTGAATGACAACGCCATGGCCAAAAAATAAAAGTTATACAGACAAATAATAGTACGCAAGACACGCTATAGAAAACCAAAGACTAAGCAACACGAATCCCACCAAAATCTGGGGATGACAATATGATTTAATAACAGTATCCATTCAACCATTATGTAATATTGTATACTTATTGACTGGATATGAGTAGAATATGAAGTTTATTGTCTCTCGCGATGCAACTTTTGTCATAAGGCGTAGCAGAGAGCAAAAGTCGTATCAAAGGGGACGATAAACTTACTATTTCACGAAATCCAGTCAGTAAGTGTTTGATTATATCAAAAGAGACAACAGACAATAAATGGCGGTTATAAATCAACAGTAGTAATATATAAAGCAGTAACCCAACCGTTCACTAAACATAAAGATTCTGAGGTGCTAAGGTACGTCTTAAACTAACTCATAGATACAATGTGTAAAAAGCGACGTCATTTCTTCCACGGAATTTTTAAAATCCGCCAAGTCCTTAAATGCATTGATAACTCTGCAAAATATAATGACGCTTGCTGTCAAATAGTTTCATCAAGTTGCAATAGTTTGAAATTATTGATCGGTCCAATAGTTCAACGCTTGCAATTTGAAAAGAATAGTTGAAATATTGTGCACATATTTTATATAGAAAATGATAACTGAGGTATAATAAATAATATTAGTTTGTACATATGTGTACAAATTTGATATGCTATGATGCCAAAGGTTGTGCACTTGCACAGAATGTTCTACATTTCGAGCTTAGATTACTGTTAGAATGAGTTTAAATTGTGTATGTCTGTTTTGTGTAATTTTCTAAATTTTCAAGTGTTAACGATACAAATAGTTTATGCAGATAATTTTTGAAACAACAAAACATGTTGTAAAAGTATGTGTAAAAGTTTTTATCTGCATGAAATCTAATAAGAAAAAACGAGCTTAAACATTTATGAGCGTCACTGATGAGTCTTATGTAAACGAAACGCTTGTCTGGCGTACTAAATTATAATCCTGGTACCTTTGATAACTATTTACAATACTTACCCAGATCTGACTTATATTTTACATTGCGTTGTTCATCTAGAGTTATTTCTGAATACTTTCCTGTATCCGTTGATGCGGAATTTGAACCTCTTGGAACTAAAAAAAAGTGTTCGCTTAAAATGCTTAAAATGCGGACTACCTTTTCCGGATCCAATGGCTAAACCATCGAAAGTCTTCTCAACAATATGAATCTTTTATATATACAGGATAATTTTAAGCTATCTACGTTCATCATATTCATATACGCATTTGAATTGTTTAGTTAAAATGTTTAAATACTGTCATATTTTAGCTCTTAACATTTGCAATATACCATCAAAATTGCAACCAAAAGTGAATCACAAGTCATCAGTTTTAATAGTCAAATACGTTTTCATTTAACATTACTAAATTGAAAGTACCGAATCAAATTGAAAGTTTCCATTGTTTAGTACTTACCAAGATCTTCATAACTATTAATCTTATTTGTATCCAGTGATGTTACTGTTGACTGTCTTTGAACTGAATTAGAAAAATCTAACTTGAAATTTGGTCTACCTTAACCTACAACATTAGAGTAGTTGAAAAAAGTACACATTTGTAGGTGTTGACTGCAGCCATTCGAGAGTGGAACAATTTACCATGTTTAAGTATTCGGCAATTATCTAAAAGGACTTTGAAATGGTTTATATTTTGCTTAGTTCGTTTCTGTATTTCCCTTCATATATTAGACTAACCACTGATATGTTATTAATATAGAAAAAAATGTGCTTCCAATTTTTCTCTCTAGTCAAGAGCATATGTTAGCTCCAATAATATGATTTAGTCCAACTCGTCATTAACGTATATTTTACTAGTAGAAGTAAAAGAGAGTTAAGAGTGCACATGCTTACCAAGTTCTTCATCAAGTACTATCTCTGTATAATTTTCGTTTTCGCCATTTCTCCAATTTTCTGTGTCCAGTGATATTGGTTTCGACTGTCTGTAAACTAACAGCATCATATACATGTATGTGTAAGGACTTTTCTATATTGCTTAGTTCGTTTCTGCATTTCTTTCCTTCCTGCTGAACTGATTTAACTTCATTCAGATGACGTAAAATCAATTCAGCTGACTGGACAAATTGACGCATGACATACATGTAGTATGCGTGTGACATGAATAGATTGATAGCGAGGTTTATTGAAGCTCCAAACTCCATCAGTCAACAAGAAAAACTTTAAATTGACTTAAGATGAATTTGGTTTCAGGAGCTTTTGTTATATTTCGTATCAAAATATATTGGGTCATCAACATCGTTGGATTACAAATATTCGGTACTGAGCGTTTCTGATTATTCTGATATAAAGCCATAAAAGCCCTTTGGATGCATTCAATTTTGAGATATTGTTTTTATCTTTTTATATATAATGTATATGATCCCAAATCTGATTTCTATCAAAATCTATAGAGTATCACTGTATGTTCGTATGGTTAACTTGAACCCAATGTGTGATATTACATTACTGCTTCTATCCATACATGTTTTATACAATGTTTAATTTTTGTAAAACGTTTTTTCTTTTTGACAATTCTAAAACCTTTATAAATTCAACATTCAAAAGTCATTTCAAGTTTGAGTATAACATAAACGTATGTCATTGAACTTCTAATGTATTTATGCACTATGTATATGTATACAAATGTTGTAGTTTACATGCGGAACATGATATAATTTCCCTTTCTGACCATCAAAGACCACCCCTGTTGTTGTACAGGTTTATTTTTAGTGTTTTGTATCTTATTTTTTTTTTAAAACTAATCTTTTTTGCCATGGTATTTTTCAGGTTATTTTAGAATAATACGTGTATATCTTCATAAGGTTATGCTAATCTTTTGATTTGCAATAACAATCTACAATGATTTAATCAACTTATGATGTCTATAAAAAATAGTTGAAATTTGATTTTTTTCTCTGTATTGAAATAGTAATTTGTTTTTATAGAGATAACGGATATCAAAGTTGGCTTTAGATGAATTTGGCTATTTATTTTAGGTATTTTTAACATATAGCTCTTCAACGATTTTCGGTACTTATACATCTTCGGATTTCAAATGTTTGGCTTTGAGCGTTCCTGATGAAGGTAAATCCAGAAAAGCGCTTCGGACGCAATAAATTATTAAACGTGTTGTTTTATATTTTTATATTTATACAGTTATTTAATATGTAACTATGTAATAGATGAAAATATATTTCCCGAGGTATGAAGATCAACTCATTGTTCTAAACCAACGGCTGGGGGCAATAGAACAATGAGCTGATCTTCATACCGAGGGAAATATATTTGGATCTTTTGCACTGTTACACCTTCAATTACTGTTTTATGACCTAATGCATACGTTTAAAAGACCCCATTTGATTGGACAACATGAATACCTTTCAACTAATCAGATTTCAGAATAAGAGGTCATTACAGGTCGGTGCAATAGACTGCACACAGGTGAATACTCTTTATTAGGTAATAAAATAAAATATTAAATGCTGTTCCCGAATTTTTGACATTTTACTTATTACATGAGAAATGTCCGTTTGCTTTGTTCACATATTATTGTCCATATAATTAAAGTCTGTACGACTTTCATTCATGTCATACATTAAGCTACTCTTAAAACTAGGTGTTTGAGCTTTTGATTTTGAAATTTGATTAGGAAATTTCCTATTTGAGTTCAGTACTTTTGTGACTGCACTTTGTCGCCATGTTACTCATAAGAAAAATCCTGCACCAAGTCAGAAAATGTCTTTCTTTTTGTTAGATGTTGTTGAGCTTTGTATTTTTCCATGTGATAAAAGACTTTTTTTTCCTTAATCGGTATTGTTTATTTTCTTTATGTAAGAAAAGACCTATCGCGAACCGTGTTTTTCAATACGTATATTGTTTTGATGCTTGGTATTTTTATTTCGTTGTGGATAATCGTACGTATTCTGGTGCACATACTATCCGAAATGAAACCGTATGAAACAATCACACAAATACGCAAACAAACACAAACATACACGTCTACACATTATTACAGAAAAATGGTAAAACTAAAAGTCAACAAACAGTTGTTGTACGAGTGTGTTGCCTTGGATCCCCTAATTTATCTATATATTGTGTGTAATTATAGAGTCATTATATTCACGATTAGTATTATATTTCTGGAACTTGATCTAGACTACACCGTACAATATTATATTGTTACCGTAGCCTTACATCCGTATTTTGCAAATCAACCTTGCCACGTCACATCAATGGATTCCTTCTTTATCACAATATGTGGCTAACATCAGCGTGAGTAACATTTAAAAAAAATGTAAACTGATGACTTCAAATTGCCCGTGATACATTTAACTGTGCAACAAAAGTATAATGTATCTATTTTTACATTGGGAGTAATTCATGTCTACATTCTGGACTACGTCGTGTTGGAGCTTTATAATGCTTCATCCCGGATTACGCAACTACTCCATACCGGATGAATTTTAAACTTTAATAATAATTGTTTAACACATTGTAAGATTGTACTTTATTTTGTATTTTCAGTTATTTACCACTTTTGGTTTGGTACAAGAATAAAAGTCAGCACCTGATTCTTTATCTATTCTTAAACCCAATCACCTGGTTTAAACTGACTGGTCGAGCCAGCAAAGTTAAAGTCATTAACTAGTATTTGAAATATTAAAAAAAATCATCATTTGAATCCTTTCTGAGATGACAATAGTGTTGTGTATCGTAAGATCTGTGCTTTGAATGCTATTGAAGTGCATGATGAATAATTTGATGATAACTAATGGCTGAATCAAGATAAAAAAAACCAGTTTGAATGCTGGTATTTCACTTGTCTTTTATATCTTATGTTACATTTCGTATACTTCTAAATTTGAAAATTACCTGCCCAAACTGCTTCTGCGGCCACAACGTAACTATCGAAAAAATTATATAAATGATCGAACGTTGGTCTGTCTTCTGGTCTTCTTTTCCAGCATTTCAGCATCATGTTGTAAATAACATCTGGACAATTCTCTGGTTGTGGATGTCTATAACCTTCTTTTATATTCTTTAAAAGCTCGAGATCACCTTTAAAGATTCCTTGAAAAATAGGTATAAGTAAGGTAGTAGAAAAGAGCCTGTTATTTTCATAATTTAAAAAAAGGATATGCAATAATGTTTTCCATCATGTTAGTAAAATATTAAAACGTACCAATGACAACATGTTAATACAGAATAAAACCTATTTGTATAGCTAGTTAAACCTTCTACTTGCACTACAGTTTTTATAGTTCTATTTGTATGTCAATAGTGGGTTAAAATCAGACTGACATTGATAAATGCGACAAGAATGGAGACCGAGCAGCCACAAAAGTATACACACACATTTTTGTTGCGCCTGTCCCAAGTAATGAGCATCTGACATTTGTAAGTCTTGTATGAGTTTTTATTTTAGCTTCTTGTGTTTAATTAGGAGTTTAGTATGACGTTCATTATCACTGAAGTAGTATACATATTTGATTAGGGGCCAGCTGTAGGACGCATCCAGGTGTAGGAGTTTCTCCTGCATTGAAGTCCCATTGGTGGTCTTCGTCTGTTGTCTATAAATTCGCCTGAATTGTGTATAGACACATTCTGCACTGTTTTAACACTTTCTATTTGCTGTTATATATTCATTTCTATTGTCGCTAAACTAAACTTTGAAGAATTAGGATACAATAATACTTTGCTAATAATGAGAAGCCACACTTTGGTACAATGTTTTTTACCATATTTACATTGAATAAAATTGAGAATGGAAATGGGGAATGTGTCAACGAGACAACAACCCGAACATAGAGCAGACAACAGCAGAAAGTCACCAACAGGTCTTCAATGCAGTGAGAAATTTTCGCACCCGGAGGCGTCCTTCAGCTGGCCCATAAACAAATATATATACTAGTTCAATGATAATAAACGCCATAGAATAGTATGCATGAAAATGAAAAATGTCTACAGCATGATTGCTGTTAATCATTTATCAATATTTATAATATTTATGCATCAACATTTGTGATTATTTACAAACTCAAATTAAGATTGATTTATAAATGTATCAAAGAACCAACACATGTAATTGTTAATAGTAATTAGTATCAATTTCATACCAATACTTATAAAATATAATTATACCCAACTGTTTAATTATAACAGTATTTACATGCCTTTGTTATCGTTGTAATAAGTGTAACTTGAAACAACTGTATATCATATAAAGAGAAATACAGATAAAGATATATCATGTATATTGGTCATGATTTTTAAACTTATAATTGTCAAGTAAATTTAAGACACAATTAAAATGTTCAGCGTCACTGATAAGTCTTATGTAGACGAAACGCGCGTCTGGCGTACTAAATTATAATCCTGGTACCTTTGATAACTATATTCAGATTGTGTCAAGCCGTACTGGTAATAAATTAAAATGTGAAGAATCTGTCTAGAAATTTCAAGAATTTGCCATGAAATTTTAAGAACATTTTCAGAATGTTGAGAATTTGCCAAGAATTCCATACAAATTTTACATGTTTAATATCAATCAGAATTTGTCAAGAAACATTAAGACACAAATCAAACTTTTGGAGAATGTCGAGTAATTGGTTTTGCAGATTAATGCACTTTTGTAGTGTCTTTTACTAGTATATAAAATTCAGTGTATTTCAAACGTATATCATTAAGGTTTAGCTCTTTTGATACATCACTGGGCTCTATATTTCAGTAGACAAAAAAGAAAAAAAAAGATGTCAACATACATATAGATAAATATTTATAAAAACATACCTGCATATGGCAGACGTCCATGGGATACCAGTTCAATCAGAAGGATACCATAGGACCAAACGTCGGCTTTAACTGTGATTGATCGACAAATAAATACATCAACTGCAGTCCAACAAATTGGCAATGTTTTTAAATCTGTAAATTGGTGCATAGTTGTAGTTATATCATCCGAGGAGGTAAGCAGTAAACACAATTATATATATAGTCGGAAGCTTCATACCAACATATAAAACATTGATCGAAAACGTGTTAAAACAGTGCATAGGAAGCTATTCAGTATGTTCACATTGAAAATAGACTATTTAAAGCATTTTGTAAAATTAGGAATCGTTTATCAATTTAAAACAAACGTGATATAAAGTAGTTTGAATTGGTCTGAAATATCTATGTATTACTTATCTCAAGTATTTTGCATATGTTTTTATTAATTGAGAACGGCTACCTACAGTTTGCAACAATTCCTATTAATTTCCCGTTGGCAACTTATAGAACATACCTGTTTTGCTTGTACCGTTATTGAAAAAGTGTGTGTTGTTTTACAAGGTAAATAAAGCAAGACAAATAATATAATGTGTGTTTGAATTAGATAGGATGTTAACTTAACGTGACTAATTTCCAAGAATTAGAATCTGTGCTCTCGTTGTGAACGTATAAGCGGTTATTGTACACATTGTAATAAAAAAGGCTAACTCATACTTGTTGCATCCATCACTACATCTGTGTCGTCAGGTGGAATAACAGCAAGACGAAAACCAGAAATTTTCGTTTGAAATTTGTGGTCGATTAAGATCTGTGAAGCTTTTAAATTTCTGTGTATTATTCTGTTGGTACCTAAATAAGCCATTCCATTTGCAATCTTAAACGAAAGAATTAAGATGCATAATGGTGTTTACACATACTCAAGTTATAGTTTTATAATCTTTCTAGCTGACATTCTGCACAACACAGTTGTTTTCAAGGAAGGCATCTTACTACCAGGTAAATACAATTAAACACTCTCTTGAATTCTATAGAAAGCACGAACCTGTGTTAACAAATATCAATATCTATTGAAACACGTTGTTTGCCCGTTTATGGCAATTTCATCAAATGCTTTTAAGCATTTAAACAATTATTCACCACAACTCAAAATGTCACGTAAAACCAAGAGTGCTACTGATATAACTAGAACTGAATACCACCTAAATACACTTGAATGAACTCAAATCTTTATTTTGATTCTACAATTAAAGTGATTTGAGGACTTTTGTTGAATACTCAGTTTTGTTTTTCATGTATCTTGGAACTGATTCAGCCGTCATTTATACACGTAATACCTTGCATTTCAGAAATTACACATAATCGATAAGATGAGAAGTCTCAAAAATCTGTTTAAAAGTCTTCATGAAAATATATTTTGTTATTCCTGTAGCAACTCGCTCGTTGCAATAACGAACAGTTATTGGTTTTATAATCGGTCTGTCTTGGTTCACGATTCAATAAATATTCCTCTGCTGAATTGCCATTTTAGTGTTACCGATTGATCTATGTGTATGCATTCCACCACTGTGTTGTTTGGCGGTTGACATATTTTTGTTTTTGTCTCCACATTTTGCGTATGTGGTCTGTCTTTATGTCATTTTCCTTTTCTTTGTTGACATGTTTTTTTGCATAAATAGTAATTAGAATTATAACACAATGTTTACTACTGTATCCCTATTTTGCCTTTTAATCTAATATATATGTATGGTTTGTGGTGGGTTGAATTTCCTGCGTTATGACAATGTTAACAAATCATCGTTTAATCACTACAGTAACTAACATGCAATCTCGAAATTATTTTATAATATTCGTCTTCACAATTCTCATGACAATGATGGTATGGAAAGGAATATAACAGTTATTTTCCAGTAGTTTGATTTGTTTGAGATTTAGATTTTGAAATTTAAGATGAGACTTTCCGATTTGAATTTTCCTTGGAGGTCAGTAATGTGGTTACTTTATTATATGCGTCACAGGTTTCTGAAACATTTGAATGTTCGTACAAAACATAACATTGTATATTTCCTTCGATGTTGGATATGTAATATTTGAAATTAACCTAGAAACATAACTACGCACATTTAATATAATTAGAGGAGACAAAAACGCCCAAAAATGTTATGTCATCTTTCTTATGAAGAGCCATGGAATTCAACTTTAACTGATATCATGTATGTCCATTCATTTCAGTTGTTGGCGGACATTAAGACTGCATATATCATTTTAAAAACATACAATGCATTTAAACAATGTTTGTTTACCTGTGCTGCAATATCCACTACTTTTGATATATTGAATACGTCTTTCGCATCTGTCGATAACATTTCGGACAGATTATTGGAGGAAAACCATTCGATAATTATCCACTGTAATTCATGTGTAATGCCTAGAAACTTGACAACATTGTCATGATCACACATACACATAATGCTAGCCTGTCGTAATGCATCTTTATAGCTTTCAGTTGCAAATACTTCTAGCAACACACTCTGTGTTTGCCAGTGTCCTGCAAAATGATAAGAATAGTTAAATGGAAGTATTTTTGAAACTGACATCAAGCAATAAAGAGTAACATAAAACCATTTTCAATATAACTTTATAAACGGATGAATTCTTCAACGAGTTCTTTCTATATGCCATTATTGCAAACATCAGATATTCTATATTCATTTTTTCGACGCAATTTTCTTCTGGTTGAATTGATAGATTAATATGTTTCAAGCTGAAAGTAAAACGTAAACTTCCTTTCTTTTCTAAGCCGACTTCACTGGTTGGAAGTATGTGTTTTGTCATTTTTTTAGTTCTGTGTCCTTTTATGAGACAAAACGGATACAAAGGGGTTAATGTAACTCCATTTGACCTCAGACATTCAATTGAGTAAATACGAATATGATAAATAAAACCAATAAATGAATCTGATTTATTTCAAACAATTTCCATAATTTGTTTAAAAAAATGCCTGAAATATTGTATTTTCATTTCTAGATTTATGTGGTTTTTCCAATATATTCATTTCAAATAGACACAAGTAACCCGCTGTTTAAAAGACATCAATAACTTGAGTGAAAACAAATCGGGGTTACCAACTCAAACTGAGGGAAACAAATCAACTATAAGAAGAAACATCGGAACAACATAAACACGGAAATGCAACAAAAAAAAACTTACATTACTCTGATTATACACAAACACTTAGGGGGCCGGGAGTGGTCGTCTAAGCTCTTTGTTCACATTTCTGTCGTGATTATATGACATTTAAACCTACCCGTATTGTCTTTATATTAAAAAAATATTCATGTCATGACCGTGTGATTAAATATAGAAAGTAATGAGTGAAATTATGGATTATGTGATGTAAAATTCCTAATAGCAAAGACACGATTTACATGATTTAGAAAAAAAAAAGGTTTATTAATACTGAGAGATTTGAGCAATTATAAAATATAAATGAAAAAAAGGAGATGTGTTATGATTGCCAATGAGACAACTGTGCACAAGAGACCAAAATGACACAGACATTAACAGCTATAGTTACGCTTGTCTATATTATGAAAATGTAAAAAAAGATCGAAAAACGATGCTGGCGTAGTGTCTTCTATGACAAATGTATGCACATGTATACAACTTGTAACAAGATACACAAATTGCAAGGAAAGTGAAGTAACATATGTTCTTTTTTTTATAACAATGAAAATAGTTAGTCGTTTAATAGAGCTGCGAAATTAATCATTATTAGGATGTAAATTTTACATTGATCATACTCAACCGAAACGTTTAAAAACATTCAGTATTTTAAGAATATTGATCGCCTAACAAAGTAAAAAAAAAAAAATACGAAGAAAACGATAACTGAGAGTTTAGCTCAGATACATGTAGATAGCATTAAATAGATATAAGAAGATATGGTGTGAGTGCCAATGAGACAACTCACCATCCAAATAACAATTTATAAAAGTAAACCCTTATAGGTCATGGTATGGTCTTCACCACGGAGTCTTGGCTCACACCGAACAAAAAGCTATAAAGGGCCCCAAAATTACTAGTGTAAAACCATTCAAACGGGAGAACCAACGGTCTATTCTATATAAAAAAAACGAGAAACGAGCATTGTCCGTATTCGTAGTTGTGATGTGCAGCCAACTGGAATGTAAAACAACAAAAGTACAAAAATCCAAGAAGAATTCGAAATAAAAAATGTCCCTTATCAAAAGGCAACGTTATAATTCAATGCACATGAAACAAATGGAAAACAACTGTATTATTCCTGATTGGTACAGGCATTTCCTTATGTAGAAAATAGCGAAATAAACCTGGTTATATAGCTAACCACGCCTCTCACTTGTATGCTAGTCGAATACAATTCAAAATTATAGGTGCGATGTTGAATATGTGGCTGAAAAATTTGCAATGACATTGGACATGTGTCTTTAACTTATTGGTATAAATAGCTCGTTGGTATTACCCGTATATCGAGGATGCACGATATTCTATGTGTCCAATTAATTTACAAACGTTTATCTATTTTAAAAGATCGTACAAAAAAACACAAATATAGGCAACACACATAATATAAGGGAATTGCATACACTTCAAATGCACGAAGTAAAGATTAAATGGTTAAATTATTACAGAATACGTGATCAGTCAGTGTTCTTTTAATTGATAGACAAAATCACAATATTACGGGCATTGATTTACACAATCTTCTGGTGTGAGTTCTATAAATATAGCTTTATAATGAGGACTGTGATAGTCTAAATAAAGGCAACAGTAGTATAACGCTGTTCGAAACTCATAAATCGATAGAAAAAAAAACCAATTTCAGGTTACAAACTAAAACTGAGGGAAACGCATTAAATATAAGTGGAGAACAAACGACACAACATTAAAATGTAACACACACAGTCAAATAAAACATATGCTCAATATTATTCTATGCTGTACCTTTCCATGTTTCATTTTCAGGTCTATGATGTTCTATTATTACGTCTTTGGTTACAGCTGTTGAGGATATCCGTAATATTTGGCGCCATTTCAACTGCCATTCAAGATACTCATCTGTTAATATGTAAATTGAACAAATACAGTTTTATGGTGATGTCAATGTTAAAAAACTGAATCAATAAAAACATCAACATAGAGTGACAAAAGTGTAAGAAAATTATTGAACTTCTAAAAAGTTCTCAAAACCATCAGAACGAATGCACATCAACTGTTCAAATCTTCCAGAAGAAAGTGCTTGGTTGAATATAGTTTTCAAGTGTGTAACCTTTAACAAAAGAAAAAAACCTCTATGAATACTTATATAACCGCGTCAAACATTGTATTGACTACGTATACTGTCTTATTGTTAGCACATGGTGTATTTGATCATTTTGATTAAATATGGGTTTCGGTTTCATTCATCGGACCAGTCGTTAGAAATTCTGCATTTAAATGATTTATTGAGACTTTGTCCCATTTGGATGACAAACATTAACGTCTGAAAAAAAATGTTTGCTTATTCTGACAGGTAAGGATTACAAAAGAGGCTAATGAGTTTCCTTTCTGGACAAAAAACTAGGATTTTTATATCGATATTTTTTTTCGTATTATCTTTGGTCTAATTTTGTTTTAATGTAATGAATGATTCAGTGATTTAACATCGATGACATATTATGCCTTTTCAAAATTAATTCTAATTTTCATGTCAAATATAAATACCTGCGTTAATAGTAACATGGTCTGCATTCTCATTGGATAATCTACTGAATTCTTAAATATAGAATCAAAATATTGCGATTCAACATGTATGATAAATGCATGAAATTAAACATTATTTCGGAATTTTGTTTGCGACTGTGATTATTTAAAAGGTTGCACTTTTTAAATACAGCTGTTTCTCAAACCAAACCTCTTTTGGGGAGATATATAATATTCATAGATAATTTGATTTGTTGACATACAGGTTCAACGATATGATATATATGTTTCATCACATAGAGCCATAACATGGGACTGTTAACAGTATCAAATCATACTATTGCGGTTTAAATGAATTCTGAAGCTGGCAAAGAGTTAAGGTTGAAGTAGAACAAATTTTTAGTATATGTTTAATTTCTAACAAGTTCGGGGCATATACATATTGAAAATATATAAGTATTTTGAGCTGCTCTTTAAAGCTTTAAAGATCACGATGAGCTTCTCTCGGGTCACTCCATTGTGCCACATCACTTTCTTAAAAACTCGTTAAACTCCTTGGGATAAGTCTGATTAAATATATTATTTAGTTCTTATAATTGAGCATTTTATTCCATGTAGACACTATTTCATGTAAAATAATCAAGTCTAAAATATTCAATTACGAATGAGTTCAATACGCAAAGATAATTACATGGACACACTGGAAATATGTATAAGAATATATAATAAAAAAAATACGATAAAGTCCTCTTGACGAAAAAATACATATTTAATTTGATAGCATTTTTTTCAATGTTTTCTGATAAACTTTTTTTTCGGTTGTTTAGATAATGTTATCCTACTAATAAGTTTAAATTTAGTGACTTTGTTTAACATAACCTTCCCTTTGAACTCGACATTATCTTGACTTTTATCTAAAAAATGCCAATGGTGGACAATTCAAAAACAAAACATTGAAACAGGAGATGATTTCATCTTCCTAATTGTAAACTTCTTATTTCTAAGTAGCAGCATTTCAACAGCACCAACTAACCTCTCTGTTAAAATGATGTTCCAGAACTTGTATTTCCCTTCATTGTGTCTTTGAAAGAAGGTTGATGCAAATAAGAACGTTGTTGTTAAAATACTTGCAAGTAACTAAGTAATAATGTTTTATTCATAATGTTGCGGACGCTTATGAATATCCTTCTGTTTCTAGAAGACGATCGATATGTTTCAATTGATGCAATTACAATTCTGTCCCTTTTGCAATTTTTCAGAGCTACTAATATCACCAAAATCTGTAGTTTTCAAAATTGTGTTTTATTTTCTGTTATTTGTCTGATCCGCTTTTGGTTTTATTTTGCCACAGTGTTGTTACTTTATTTTGAATATGAGTTTTAAAATCTCTTTGATATCTTTTGTTTTAGCTATAAATACTGCGTAATATAAAAAAAATCCTACCAACAACGGGAAGATTATCTACGTAACATGTTCCGCCGGAGTCAGTTTCTGTCAATCGACTACAAAATACATCAACACAACCTTCTGCTCCAAGTCGATATGACTGTGTTGTATTATTAGCCTTCCAGAAAACGCTCACAATACCTCGATGATATTTATTTTGCCAATGTGTGACCTCCTCAACGTATCCTACATCACCATCTGTCACGGAGATAACAACAAAGAAATTTAACATAAGCAAACAAAAAATCTATATACGTTTAAAATGTGTATTAAGCATGTTAAGAGTCAACAGTTAAGCGATATGAAATTTCAAAAAATAATACCGACAGGATTTTAGAACTGTACTTGATTAAATGCAAACAATTACTTAGTTTACAAGAAAATAATTGACAAATAACTTAAACTTCTAACACGACTATACATTTTTATTTTCGTTATATGATGTTAAGAATAATTCATCTATTTAAGACAAACATTCATTCATTTGTGATAAGGAAACATAGTATATATTAATTTGATATTTTACATGTTTCACACATGTTTAAGGCGCAAGTTGTATAATGATTCAATAAATTACGAAATTATGAAAGTTTACATGTATATATATATTCATATATGAAATTTCATAATATTAACTATTAAGATAACAATTAATGTAATTGTGTTGTCTTACCGTCAGATTCTAAATCATGTGTCAAATTAGGATTCCTGACTACTTCTGCACCCTTAAATATGCCCTTCACAGTCACCCGTTTTGTGCAACTAGTCAGTGGTCCAATTCTCTGTCTACAAATAGTAAAATGAGGAGGAGGTTTAGTACATCCTATCAAATTAGAATTCACACTGTAAATGTTTTATATAAAAACAAGGTTTTTATATTCAACAGTGTCGTGTGTAATAAGATTATTATGTAAAAAGATGTCAAGTCCGCACCGAATATAACAATTTCCAACTCTTAATAGCTATCTCGTCAATCTGGAATTTAGCTAATTATTTTTGTAAATTAGTTGGTCAAATGTTGTCTTTAGTTTGAGTTTGATCATTGTTGAAATTCTATGTCAGCCATTTTTCTACCAGTTGTTTCACACATGCTTATGAACAAATGAAGATGCAGTATAAGTATATTATAATCGCCATGCTCGATATCCATTGTACATTTGAAGGAATAAACTATTGAAGAATATATATAACTTCAGGTAGATTGATCTGAATTTCGAAGTACACTTAAATTATAATCCTGTTTTCATTATTATATTTAACCCCTTTATTACTGTAGAGGGTATGTGTATAACACGTTGTTTTTTTTTAAGTATTCCTGTTGACATCATCCATGGTAAAACAAGCATTGAAACACTATTTGAACAATATCCAGGAACTTACTGAAAAACTTCTTCTGATATTACGAGGTTGGCAAAGCGTAATGACATACATACATTTAACCCGTTTTATATATTTCATTGATGTCTTAGCAAGAAAAAGTGTACTTATATTTTTTAACTGTGATTGACTGTATATAAGCGATTAGGTACTGCATAAAATCTAAGATCAACACTGTGTGTCTTTGTTTGTATTATGCAAATTACGAATTTAGTTTACAGTTTAAAGAAAATCATTACTATACAAGTTTTTAGAACTAAAATAGATCTCATGATGGTAGGAGCTTTTTCCACTGAATAGTAAAGCTATAGATTGGTATGGTCTGCGTTAAATGCTACCTTTGAATATGTGTTAAGATCCCCACTAAATGATTGTCACTGCTGTTAATATCCAATTAAGAAGACGTATCATGATAACTATTTGAACAACTCTCCTAAAATCCAAATAACGCAGAAATTAACAACCATATGTCACCGGGCCCAAAAAGGAAAAGTGTAAAACAATTCAAACTAGCAAACAAAAAACTAGCGGCATGCTTTGTGTACAAAATACAAATATGCTATAATAATTTACTTGTTATAGATGATTAAATAACCGTTTGTCGAACATTTGACTTTTTGGATATTTATTCATTTCAATACATCAAGCATACTGTGCCATTGATATCATTGCAATACAATGCAAAATTTGCGGTGCTACAAATATGTGGATTTTCTTGTTAGATAAATAAATTGGACTATGCAAACCTTTTTGATTCTAAAGTATCTGTCCTTTCAAACCCATGTGCCTCGTCATGTTTGTCATTCATATAGCATGGAGTACACATATCGATATTACACTGTGTACATGTCCATTTCATGCCATGAATTGGACTATCAGAACAGTAATAACACATTGTTCCATGATGCAATTCTCCTGCAATATAGTTTTTAAAACAATACAAATTCGTTAAAAATGTCAGATGCCATACTCTAGTACGTCTAAAATGCATATCTTCCACATACTTTGCATGCTTTTATGATGCTTCCCTAATGAATGACTCGAGAATAGAAATATGGTCTCATTTGGTCTTTATACCACTGGCAGTAGACCCTTGGCAAAGTGGTGAGTAAGTTTTGCCGTGCAGGATGTACAAATTTGCAGCAACAACCGCCGGTCAGAATGGGACGTTTAATCCAATGCCTCGAGTAAAGAGAGTTCGCACGTTAATAACATGTTCAACAACTCTTTGAATGGTACGTTGGTGGCATGGTTCAAGGTTAAAATTGAGTCCCTATCCAAATTACCACCATTTCATTTTGCAGTATAAATTTCTCCGACCTTAATCCCTGACCCTCTATAAATCAGCCTACCTATTGTAATTATATTAAATTTGTTCTGGTCCTGAAAATGCATGAAATATTAGCCACTGAACATTATAACAAAAATAATCAATCAATCATTTGATGCTCTTCAATTGTACGTTCCAAAGGAAAACTATATTTTCCAAAGGGTCTACATTAAAGGTTTTTCACTTTTGGATGAACAAATCCCTATTCGTGGACTTTCTATTACTACATACGTGTAGCAACTTTATAGCACCGTCTGCCTATTGAGTATATATTTGAAAGGGTATAATATTTATCAAAATCAAAAGCTTGCGTTTCCTGTCATAACTTTCATGCAAGAGGATTATTGCTTTAAAACGAGGTTAAGTACTTTAAATATTAAGGAAAACATTACGTCATTCGTTCCAGATGTTAAATTTGATGTCATTTCATCGAGAGTTGAACGGACGTTAACGAATGAATGTTATAGAGTATCTATGAAATTCCAGATGTCGTAAACTGAATTCGTTTCTCTTTTCGTCTTGTTGTTATAATGCAAATAGCACGATGATGTCACACGTGGAGTTAAAACTACTAAATCTGCCAGAGCACCTTATCGAGTGCACTAAGTTTTCATGGGTTCAAGTTTTTTCCATTTAACGCATCTTTAGTAAGTAAGATAAGAATGATATTTGTATTTGTATTTGTTTATTTTCCGGTTGGTTTTCGTTCCTTTTCCTGATGCATTGTCACTTTTACCTCGACTTGTAAGTTTTACATGCCCGCTTACTATCTTTAATTACTTTTATGAGACAGAGAAACATTGTAGCTCTGCTCTTTCAAAAAGGTCAGAAAAAATAAAAACAATATATTACTTGGTATCATGTCTTATCATAACAAATGTTTATATAAACGAATAAATTACTCGGAATAACTCTTAAAATATTAAACATTACATCATTATTCAATTTTATTCTTTGAGTCCATTTTCAGACTTGTACTCGGCAGTACATTTTTGTCAGTAAGACATCTTTACTTGCAGTCAATTAAGACATGTTCCGTCTTTTTAAAGACTGTATATCACTGAAAGATAGTTTTAAGTAGCTAGCAAACTCACCTGTTGGTGAATTATCGAATATTCTCAAATCATAATGTCCAGGATCAGCTCTGTATTGTCCACTTCTCCCAGTATCCCAAATTACTTTGACCCTACTTTCGGCCAAATCAAATGCTACTATCGTTCCTAAAAATCCTTCACCGTTGTCTTCATATTTATGATTCCAGTCTGGTCCTCTTATTACTCTCGTTCCCAGCTTAATCTATAAATTATAAATAGTATTACTTGATTGTGTTTGCCATTAAAATGCAGTTTACGATTTAACTATATAACCCTTTACAATCTAATAATTGTTTAACAGCTTTAAGGTATCTGAAAGTATTCATGTTATACAAATGCAAGGTAGAAACGATATTTAAAACGGTAAATGCAATTTACGCAAATTCAAGTACATGTAGTGATGTATCTGGAAAAAAAGATTTTGTTTACTGATTTTAACCATCAGTTTAAAACCAGTATGCGCGAGTATCATGTATATAAACATCTCTTTTTGTCTCCTGCATAACGCATTGCGAGGGGTTTGAAAAACCGGGCGTCCATCCGTCCATCTGTCTATTTTTCCGATCGTGCATCTGTCCGTGTTTCCGTTCGTTTGTCCGGTCTTGCTCTCATCAGTTTAATTCTTGACAAACTTTCATAAATCGGCAGAATATGAGCATTAGAATAAATAATACGTATATGCATAGGTAAATATTTTCTTATTTTTTGTTATAAGCTGATTCTATCTAAATTATCTATTAGTTCATCTGAAATATTGATTTCTAAGCTGTCCCCAGTTGAATAAAGTCTGTTCTGAAACAACTAAGATTGATTTACATTTTGTTTTTGCATTTAGTTTTATGTAATTTTTCGAATAAAAATTGAGAATGGAAATGGAACACTAGTTTCAATTGCATAAATATCATTTCGGAGATAGGCAGTTTACTGATGTACAGTATTACCCTTACTATGATATGGAAAATCATCTGCATAGAAATATAATGATTAATTTTATATGTTTAGTAGTAAATCATTGATACATAAAATAAATAAGAGAGGATCAATGTTAGAGCCTTGTGGTACACCAGTTTTTATGCATTTAAATCAAACAGGACTTTATTGACCTTGACTTTTTGACCTCATTCAAACAAACATGACTTAAACCAGTAAAGTGTACAGTTTGAAACATTATAATATTCAATTTTTTGCGATAAAATTATATGATTAACCAGATCAAAAGCTCTCCTTAAATCTAAAAATATTACTCCGTTTCTGTCTCCATCATTTATATTAGTTAACCATTCATCTTAACATTTACAGTTACTAATGAAGGAATTTGTAGATTATATCAAAAGAAGGGTAAACATCAAGTATTAAAACTCACAGATCTGTTATCAGACCAGAAAATAGCAAGACAGCCCCAATTTGTGAAAAAGAGTTATTTTTAGAATTATATCAAAACGTATTCTACATTTAAAAATAAACTACCGAGAATAGTTGCTTCAAGATAATCATGTTCTTATATCAAATTTGCGTTGTATATATAACAAAGAGATGCACTATGATTGCCAATGAGACAACTCTCTACAAGAGACCAAATGACACAGAAGTGACCAACTACAGGTCATCGTGCGATCTCAAATAACGAGCAAAGCCCATCCCGAATAGTCAGCTATAAGAGACTACGAAATGACACATGTAAAACAATTCAAACTAGAAAACTAACGACCTTAACTCCATGTTTCGGTTGAAAACACAAACTTAGTTTATTAGCTATGTTCGTCCATGCTATATAAGTCACTGTACAAATCAAGCAATTGGTGTGCCGATCAATACAGGAAAGAGAAGAAAACATAATTAACGCTAATACATACCTGTCCTTGCTCCTGCTTTTTGTTTTGTTTTATATTAAACATTCTGTCTACTCAATTGGAGCGCCTTGTCTTCTGAATCTTAAATAGGTAAATACTGCAAGTATTATACACATCTCGAACGGCAAACAATAATAAATCGGTCAAAGTGAACAATTATCTATGTTAACATGAAATAAAATTAAGAAGGGAAATGGTTTAAATTGTTATTGCCCATAGGAAAAAGTAAAATCACAAAAATACTGAACTTAGAGGAAGATCAATTGGGAAAGTCCATAATCACATGGCAAAATCAAATAACAAAACGCATCAAAAACGAATGGACAAGAACTGTCATATTCCTGACTTGGTACAGGCATTTTCAAATGTAGAAAATGGTGGATTAAACCTGGTTCTATAGCGCTAACCCTCTCACTTTAATGACAGTCTCATCAATTTCCGATATTTTTACATTGATGCGTTAAATAAACAGACACAGTAAATATAATAGTCAAAATATGGGTACATCAGTCATCATCGTTTAACAATTTTAAAAGGAACAATTTAACAGAACACAAAAACATCTACTATCTACGAACACATTTATTGATTTGAGTGTTTGACGTCAGAAAATTGTATACGTCACATAAGCATTATATCTCAACAATAAACACTAAATATGCACTAAATAAAGTTGTGTAAAAACTACACATGATATGAATAATGTCAATAACAATAATTGTATTCTATGGACATTTTCTTACTATATAATAGTAATACTAATTGAGTGATAGTATTTCTTAATTTGTTATATTATGGAAATCTGTTTTTTCCGAACATCTGTGGATTTTTTTTTTTTTACACACATTACTTCTTTGACTGTTGCAATATTTATATTTGAGAGTCACTGATGAGTCTTGTGTAGAAAAAAAAAACGCGTGTCAGGCGTATCACATTATAAGTACTGATAACTACTTAAAGTGGATTTGAAATATAACTATTATAGTTCTTGATTTTAGTCTGTTATGCTAATCCACCGTTGTCGACATACATGCAAATAAATGTTAATACATGTTAAAATGTTTAAATAGCAGAATACAAACGTATTGTTTTATCTTTTACTCAACACAGTAGGTATACACGATTTCCTATCTTTGTTTATAATTGTATATGGAAATAAATATTACTACATGAATAAAAGGTAATAAAAAACACTCTACCTATTCTTTAAAAATCCCTTTAACACTAAAAACTTAACTTATACAAAATTTTAAGTTCCGTGAAATATAATCACGCAGGCAACTTGACAGGTAAATGTCGCATTCGGTTGATAACTACTGTCATTGACTTTAAAGATGAAACCTTACAGAATGAAATTAAGGTAGGCACAATTTGCATATTGGAAACAGCATTAGTTAAACCTTTTACAACTGTTTTTAATAGTTCGGTTTTATGTTGTACTGTTACACCAATGTCCAAGGTTAGGGGGTGGTTTTAGATCCTGATAACATGTTTAACCCCGTCACATTATGTAGGTGCCTGTCGTAATTCAGTAGCCTGTAACTCAATGGTCATCGTTTGTTGATGTGTAACATATTTCTTATTCGTTATTTTTTTGTACATAAATTAGGTCGTCAGTTTTCACGTTTGAATTGTTTTACATTTGTCATTTCGAGGCCTTTTTTATAACTGATTTTGTGGTATGGGCTTTTTTCGTTGTGGAAGGTGGTACGATATCCTATATTTATTAATTCCTGTGTCATTTGGTCTCTTGTGGAGAGTAGTCATATTGGTAAATATACCACATCTTCTTTTCTATATTTACATTCAAAATTTTATATTTTATAAATTTTTGATTTATGTTAATTATCTTGGTTCATTTACTTTCCGCACTTTATTACGGTGAAGTTTGCACACTTAAGATGGAAACCACTTTGTTGACAACACCTTTGTTTAGGGGGAGGAGAGAGAGGGTAAGGCAACGTTTAATGGTTGTATGCTCTGAAAATATCAGTCTCTTTCTTATTATACTCGAGAGAGAGAGAGAGGTGAGTGTTAATGAAACCCTTGTTTCTTTTATTGGACACAGAGGAAAATAAAGTGTAAATGTATATTATAAAATTGAGAAAGGAAATGGTGAATATGTCAAAGCGACAACCACCCGACCATAGAGCAAACAACAGCCGAAGGCAACCAATGGGTCTTCAATGCAGCGAGAATTCCCGCACCCGTAGGTGTCCCTCAGTCGGCCCCTAAAATATGCATAATAGTACAGTGACAATGGACGCCATACTAAACTCCGAATTATACACAAGAAACCAAAATTTAAAATCATACAAGACTAACAAAGGCCAGAGGCTCCTGACTTGGGACAGGCGCAAAATTGCGGCGGGGTTAAACATGTTTATGAGATCTCAACCCTCCCCCTATACCTCTAGCCAATGTAGAAAAGTAAAAGAATAACAATACGCACATTAAAATTCAGTTCAAGAGAAGTCCGAGTCTGATGTCAAAAGATGTAACAAAAGAAAATAAATAAAATGACAATAATACATAAATAACAACAGACTACTAGCAGTTAACTGACATGCCAGCTCCAGACCTCAATTAAACTGATTGAAAGATTATGTCTTCATCATATGAATATCAGGTACAATCCCTCCCGTTAGGGGTTTAGTATCATACTATCATAAAATATATGAGAAGAACATAACCCGTGTCATGCCAACAACTGTTTTTTTAGAAATAAATGTGTTTAGTTCCGATGCAAAGACCCTATCAGTGAATCAATGTTAAAGCCAAAATATGCAATCTTTAATGACCTGACAACAGTATCGTAACTATATCCCCTTTTAATAAGTCTATTTAAAGGTTTTGTTAGTTTCTGAGGAGAATACTGACATTTTTGTGCTTTATAAAGAATATTTCCATAAAATTTTGGATGTGAAATACCTGAACGTATAAGATGTCTGCATGTTGAGTTATATTTACGAATTATTTCCTTATACCGGTGATAAAATTTAGTAAATGTTTTGACCAGTTTGTGATATCGAAAACCCTGGTGTAATAATTTTTCAGTAATACATAAATGTCTCTCGCTAAAATCTAATACATTGTTACATACACGAGCGAATCGTACAAGTTGAGATATATAAACACCATAAGATGGTGACAAGGGAACGTCACCATCTAAAAATGGATAATTAACAATAGGAAATGAAAAATCATCTCTTTTATCATAAAGTTTTGTATTAAGCTTCCCGTTTATGATATAGATATCAAGATCGAGGAAAGGGCAGTGGTCATTGTTATCATTAGCTTTATTTAAAGTAAGTTCTACAGGATAAATTTCTTTAGTATACATACTGAAGTCGTCATTATTTAGAGCCAATATATCATCCAAATATCTAAAAGTATTGTTAAATTTTTGTATCAAATGTTGTTTTGATGGGTCTTTGCTAATTTTAGTCATAAATTGTAACTCATAACAATACAAAAACAGGTCCGCAATAAGTGGTGCACAGTTAGTCCCCATTGGAATTCCAATAACTTGACGATATACGGAATCTCCAAAGCGAACAAAAATGTTATCAAGTAAAAATTCAAGTGCAAAAATAGTATCAAAGCATGTCCAATTGACATAGTTCTTTTGTTTATTGCTACTAAAAAATGATCTAAAAGAGTTTGAACATATGTACTCGCATTCCGACTTTTTAAATGCCCAGTTAATTAGGGATGTGAATTTTTTCTTAATAAGAATATGAGGCAAAGTGGTATATAGGGTAGAAAAATCAAAACTTTGAACAGATTCAAAATCACCAATATATGCATGCAATTTATCAAGTACTTCCAACGAGTTTTTGACACTCCAAAAGTAATTAATTCCACTATTTTCAAAGGCCTTATTTGAACAATTTATTATCAGGTTTTTTATTGTACCAAGTGTACTAGTAAGTAAAACAGACAATTTAGTAGTTGAACAATGGCTGGAAGATGAAATAAATCTATATTTGTAAGGTTTTTTGTGCAGCTTCGGAAGCCAGTACATAGTTGGGACTTTCATTGTGTTTGGTTCTGCTTGTAAAGAAGTAGCTAAAAGTTTATGTTTGTTACAGATGTCGTTTTCTGAAAATGAAGTCAGTTGGAATGTTGGTGAATTCGTGATTTCCTTTTGCAGAACCTCTATATAAAATTTACGTCAAACAATAATGATATTATTAGCAGCTTTATCAGCCGGGACAAAAACAAATTCCTTGGCTAGTTCTGTTAGTTTATTTTTGATACGCGAAATAGGGTTTTTATAGTTTTTGTTGAGGGTAAAATGTTCTTTAAAATGTTGTATTCGAATATCAACTATCTTCATTACTGAATTAAAAAAAGAGTCCAAAGATTTTTTGTCAGCTTTTTCCCGTTTTACCCATTTCAAACAGTAGGCGCGGAGTGAGTCGTTGATGATATTACGACACTCATTCCAGTTAATAGTTGACGGGGGACGATATTTAGGTCCTTTACTGAGGAATGATTTTAACTCTCGGTCGCGAACGATGTTAAGGTCTCCTGTTATAACATGGGAAATTGGTCCATAGGTGTATTCTGAATTACTGCAATTACACGAAATAGGTATGCATACATACATAACAGCTTCAACATTGTTAACGTGATTCGTGTCTATGGTAGTTTGATTTACGTATACATGTACATAATATTTTTTTACCAAGAAAGGTAGTTAAACAAATTAAGATAGCCCTTCATAGCTTTGATCCATCCAATATGCTTTTCCTTATTTAGCTTTTTTATGTACGCTCATAACTCTAGTTTATTTTTTTATCATTTAAAGCCAGAGGAGTAATTGTACAAAACATGTGAAGAGCAAAATAGACAAAACTACACAAATCATATATACCATAATCCGGTTATTTTGAAACAATTAACAATGCAAGAATATTTGATTGTTTGTTTCACACACGGGACAAACAGGAAATATTTATTCAAGTGTACAGATTTGTGCAACGATATGGATAAAAAAGTGTCATTGGTGTATTCCAATACATCTTCACAAGTCAAAAGTTAAAAAACGCACGCGTCTAAAGTGAAATTAATATGTTCCCAGTCAAAATTTTTACTGATGAACACATTTGATATACGATGAAATTCATTCAATTTCGTACGCTATTGATGTTTTTTTCTATCATTTAAATGGATTTACGAAACTTGGACATCGATACGCTCTTGAACCATAAAGACACAGATGCTAAAGATACAGATGATTTTCAGTTGTCCTTTTAATCATTTAAATTTACGTATGAATTATGTGATACAATACATGAAGACTAACACTTAGTCATGTTTGTATATTATTTTCATCTGATATAAAAGTTTAGTTGTATTATGTCTTGTCAAAATATTAATTCAAGTGTGATGTTATTAAAGACGTTACCAATGACCTTAACAGCCATTAGAAAGTCAATGAATGTCAAATAGAATATGATAATTGAAGAAATTAGTGTTTTGTTGATGATCACATCACCCAAAGCTGAGCTGAATTATTACATTACATACAATGATTACAATGATTGAAGGAAAATCCCAGTCAAAACACCAGCTAAATTACATATTGTTAATACAGTTAACAAAATTCATAATATTGACCAACTAGACCAAATCTATATGTCATTTCTGATTGTAATATAGGAAACTCTATTTCTGTTATATACCCCGATCGTTTTTGATATTCAAGTAATGTCATGCCTACTCTTCTTATCTGTTAGCATTGCTATGTACTACCTGCAAATAATGGTCGAATAAGGATTTATGATGCAATACAAAGAAACAAACCAAACAAAAACAGTAACACAGTCAGAATAATCTAACTTAATTCATTCAAATTTTCTATTTAGAACATATAGAAGTCAAATCCTGATTGCTTCAAGTTTGCAGTGCAATTTTGTTGAAAAGACAATTGACTTACCTTTTTGATTTTTGTTCTATTACTTCTAGCTTGATAAAACATATTTGCATGTCCTCAGTAAAGTGTACTGTAGAATGCAGTTGGAGTAAATAGGTTTATAGCATACCTCTCGATATCAATATTTAAAATAAATTGAGGACAGTTTTTTTTATCAATTTCATAGACCATAGTAACTTAAAATTCCAAGGAGAATACATTTCCAATAGAAAAATGTGTTATTGAGCATTTTTTACAATTAATGGGAATGTTTAAATGAACATATATATATACAGGGACAATGCTAGTATAAATTCATTGACGCCATTGAATATTGGAAGAGTTTAACATTAGCAACAGTATTTAATCAGATATATATTTACAACAGGTTGTGTCATACTTGACATGATGTCAGTCCAATTTCTATACTGTTTTCTCTCTGATCTTTTATCAAACAATTATATGTACAAGTTTATGATAATGGGCTTAGTCGCTAGAAGTGTGTTCAGTCTGCATAAGACTATGTTGTGATATAAGTTATTTCAGACCAAGCAGAGACTATGAGGTCCCATTATAGTTTTTATTTTTATTTTTTAAACCATGTAACCGAGTACAATTTTTGTTATGTGCCTTTATCATGTACGCTCAAACCTCAAAATGTAAAGCCAGCGGCGCATTCTTACCAAACATGTAGTATGCTTTATTGGTCCAAGTATACAGTTATCGTCCTTTGATTTTCGTTGTCCACGAATATAGTCCTTAGTGTGGACAGTGTGCCAATTTTTGTTATACCCCTTCCAAAATTATTTCTCCATGTTGTATGCCTCATATAGCAAGTTGGGTGGTGAAATGACACTGTAAAACAATTTGGGTCATAAATAATAATGTAAAGTAGTGATTAGGTCTAGCGGAAAAAGGTCAAAAATTAGCACTTCAGAAGCTGTCAAAAGATTTCAAGACCCCTTAACATAAAATTGTCCATATTTTGAATAAGAGCTGATGAAGTTTTCTATAATTTTGATATAATTTGTCCCAAAAGTAGTACAACACACTGTTAAAATATTATTGAGAAAGCGCAGGTGGATTTTTTTTTTAATTTTCATTTATTGTCTAAAAGAAATGCACTACGAAAAATCTGTGTACTCGGACCTACTTATACTTCAGGCAAAAGTTAAACACATTAAGATAGTCATTCTTAGATGTGATGCGTCCAACGCACTTTTCTTTATTTACCTATTT
Source organism: Mytilus edulis (assembly GCF_963676685.1). Classification (NCBI taxonomy): domain Eukaryota; kingdom Metazoa; phylum Mollusca; class Bivalvia; order Mytilida; family Mytilidae; genus Mytilus; species Mytilus edulis. The sequence goes on along the minus strand of NC_092357.1, from coordinate 63,017,281 downwards.
CATGTTCGCTAAAAACTCAATATTTGAAGCCAGGGGAGTAAATGTTCTAAACGTGTGAATAACGAAATAGAGACATATTGACCAAAATCATGTTAAATATAATCCGAATTTTGTACAAGATGTTAATTAAGTTTCGATGGCATTTTTATCTATTACATGTACAATACAAGAATATTTGATATTTTGAGTTCACACACGGCACAAACAGGAAACATTTAAACAAGTTTCGAATTTGTCAAACGATATAGATTGAAGATAATGATAAACAAATATGTGAAAAAAAATATCCTTTTGACAAACATTTCAACAGATTCAATGTCCTTTCTCAGTGTCATTTTTCTTTTGGAATGCAAGACAACAATAAGAAACCGATTGAAGTGTTACATTTACTTATTCATGATGGCAAGCCTGTAACGTTTTACATTCTCGATTGAAAATAATAAAAACTTGTGTGAATGGACACATGTATTGTTATTTTAACCTTATAAATATTAAAACGTCAAAAATGAAGAAGTTGAGAGTTGCGTTTCAATACTAAAACACCATTTGGAACGTCAAATATGTTACATAAAATATAGTATAATATAACAGAATAGGGTTGTATAGCTAATCATAGGGCCTTAAGCTGAACTGAATAAGTAAATTAAATTTAAAAACAATGATAACATGGATAACAATGAAATGAACCATGAAAAGAAGAAATGCAATTCAAACATGTTATCAAAATCAGCAATAAAACCAGATACCGACCAGATGGAGCAAACCCACCTGCCACTTTTTACTATTATTGAAATATATGGTCACAATTTTTTAACAAATACATGTTAAAGATAACACTATTTCTGTTATATAACCCGTTTATATAAGCATGCCAAACATTTGCACTCTCACAGATATGTCATGCATCCTCTTCTTATATGTCACTATTGTGAAACCAGAGTGAACAGTCAGGCAAAATATCATTTGCAGCGATCAGTTTAGAAGTCAAACTGTATTTACCCAAATGTGAAATGCATTTAATGTCTTCAACCGTTAATCGAGTATATTGTATTGTAAAACTGTTGTTGGAAGAAATAGAATTATACCATGAAGGGATAAGAATAGTTTAGATCCAATGGAGCTGGCAAAATAGTTTATCCTCGTCGTAGTAAAAACCACAGGAGTACAAAAATCTGACAAAAATCCCTAACCCAGGAATAACTGTATTAATAAATGGTTACAAAATGCAAGTTAAAAAGCTAAACATGCTAAGTAATTTTGTTTCATAAAAAAAAAACGACTTAAAGTTTTACTGAAAATTGAAAAAAAATCTTCAGATTGATGATAATAAATGGAGTGTTGTCAACGACGGTTAACCGGTTAAAAAAATGATCGTCATGGTAATTAATTGTTCAGATTAATTATCCGGTATATTGATTGCAATTGGTAATAAAAAACATAAACTTAATTAAAACTTAGACAACTTGTCTATCAGCTTAAGGGGATATCTTAAGTTGACATAATTAGTATACATGTTTTTAAACAGTAACTTTAAATCAGAAATCTGATTAAATTTTACGATTTACTTCATTACTTCATTCTTTTTATCTTATATTGCGTAGACCTACATCTGAATGTGCTACCTCCATCGTGCATTTCTTTGTCATATATTTGTACTGTAAACGAAATGACAACTGAAAAATTGTGATATGCAAGTCAACGTGAATATTATTAATGTATAATTGATGGTACGGGTAACAGAATGAGGCTAAATCATTTCAAATTGAAGCTTCCCACATCATTTTCTGAGACATCAAGTGAAAAATCCAAAACAATATCGGTTTCAGACAAACGCTGTTATAACAAACGGCCATAGTTAATACGGTTTTTTGGATTATTAAAAGTCAATCTTCGCGCAAAAATACTCACAACAAGCCTTATAATATCGAAGGACAAAATCCAATTCATCGTATTATAAACAAGTATTTTTGTAGTGTTCTATAGATAGAATCATATTCAAAACAGTGTAGCTGTGGCCATTGATTGACAACCTAAAATTATCCCATTGACTGGGGCAGATTATGTGAACGTTTGTCTGTAACAACCGCTGCTCACTATGTACTTGTTAAAGGCAGTCAAACTGTGGTTTCACAAAAGGTTCTCAACACCTAAATAAAGAAATTAGAAAAACTAATCAGGAATAACACGATGTTTTGATTTATATCAATAATATAAATTAAAACATAAAGTTATTCCTGATTAATTTTTCGAACTATTTTAATATTAAAGGCGTTAAGAACCTTTGGTGACCCCACAGTTTAAATTCTATAATAAGTAAGTAGTGAGCAGTTGTCGTTACAGACACACGTTCACCGAATCTGCCCCAGTCAATGGGATAATTTAAGGTTGTCAATCAATGGCCACAGCTACACTGTTTTGAATATGATTCTAAGCCCTTCAAATATCTATTTAAATTACGGGTTAACCTGTTAATCGATGTAACGATGATCCGAGTAACCGGTTAGTAAAAACTGTACGATTTGACAACACTACGTTAATATATTTTAAAGCATTCCTTCATTTTAAACATTTGATTGAAACAATTACAGGCGGACATTGACGTTTTTTTCGTCAAAGTATGGCACCAACAACATGTTGGTGCTATAATACACAGATACATAATGAAATTTCAGCGAAAAGGGGTATAAAGATGTGCAAGTTTCAACACGGAGGAAAATTGAATTCCTTTTACATGTTTTATATGTTATTGTTTTGGATTTCACTACTATTATAACTTTACTAAATATAAATGTAAGACTGTATTCTGTATTTTAAATACGTTTTACAGGATGTATGAAGAAAGATAAGATGGATAAGTTCCCTCCGCCTGTACCCCCCAGAAGAAACACAAAAAATCTTGACGAACTTGTTGGAGATTTAATCAATGAACATTTTTCTAAAAAGCAAGCATCGTTCTTCAACAATAAAGATGAAATCAATCGAAGACACTTCAAAACCGTAAGTGAATTATAATTATTTACACTTACTAAATATATGAAATCGCATGTGCAATCCCGATATATCACAATGTGAATAATATAGATCAAAGCAAGGCTTTCAACACGGAACCTCGCATCACACAGAATAGCAAGCTATGAAGGGTAAAAAATGACTGGTGTAAAACGATACGCATTAAAAACCATCTTCATAATCTATATATAAAAAAACAAGAAACTAGCAACTCAAAGTTCTATCATAGGAAAACAACCCATAGCTTTATAATTTGTCCTTAGATGACCTTCAATATTTACCAATGAATACAAAAAAGACATCTTAACCTTTTGTTAAATGTTTTTATACTTTAGCCGTATCACTTATTAAGATATATTTACAGGGAGAAACTCCTCTACATATTGCTATACGACACAAGAAAAAAGAATGCGTTGAGAAACTGATTTTGCTGGGAGTTATGGGAAACATCAAAGATCGAATAGTGAGTATTACAAATTATGATTTTAAAATTAGCTATGACGTAGTTATACTGTTTTCACCGTAATATTTGCTCGATGTTTGTGATAAAAGTACTTTTCCTTCAGTTGCTATTTTTCAGATGTCCTAATAGTACATGTGAAGTAACAATCAGCCACTGTGAATCAAAGAAAACATATGATGACCTATCTATAACATGTTTTGGAGCCAATTATATCTGTTCATTCATTGCTTGTAGTATTTTCTTGAATATACGTTCCGGTTTCAGTGTTACACAACCCATTTGTCTACTGCGTATACATGTAAATGAGTATAGTAAACCATTGCATTGAGGTGAATCATTTCGCCGTTTTGATTTCTAAAATCGAAATACAGATATGATGTACAGTTAATTTCGCGTCATATTTGTGGTATACCATCTTTTCCGCAGGGTTATTGGTTTCTGTTTGGTATTAGATAAAAATTCCAATCTATTTTGGTTTATTTGATGTCCCGTTTATTTGGCAATTGCAATGGTGTTCAGTAGTGTTAATAACATCCGTTGTTCGACCTACTAGTCAAATGCGTTTTCTTCAAATATAACTTTTTACCTTTTTGGTCATTTGGAAAACGTTGTTTGTTTTAAACAAATCTACCAAAAAATTGTTTTTAATGTTCACGTCCAAACGTTGTGGTTATTATCCAATGCAATTATAGGTATGGACTTTTTTTCAATTTATACATGTTTAAATTTGTATAATATAAAAAAAAATGGATCATGATGCCCAGTGTCTCATTAGGTTGAGTACAAAACAATAAACATCCTATTTAAATATGTTGTCCTTTTTTATGACAAAAAAGTACTTTTTTATAAGATTGTTAAGCACACACCGTTACATGACAGTGCAATATACCTTTACACGAAGACAAAATAAATCAAATACCAAATAGGGAAATTACCGATGCAGGTTTTCGTTTTCTAATGGGATGATATTCAAATTCACTGAGTATAAATGTATTATTGTTTTGTTGCTGATGACAATACATGTCGAAATTAGCTTAAAATATTCAAAGTTTACATATAGGAGAGAAAATAAAAATGCATGTGACAATATCATATGCATCATGTGCATGCACGATTACAACACACCATTTTCCACTGATCTACAACCAATACTTCTGCATAGTGATTTTACATCAGAGATGTAACATATACATACTTTATAGATTTGAAAAAAATAAAATTTAAACGGTTCTCATATTTGTCCAAATGCGCATTTATTTGAATCATAGTTATACCGTTTAACGAACTATTACTTCTACAAAATGTTAAGAAAAACAAGTTTCACATAGGAATACCGAGTGGTATAAATTCAACAAAGGAATATCATATATACTGACAAAATCAAATCTAAGCCTTTATCAAACAAGCTTTTTTTAAAAACCACTGTCATATTCAATACTTAATATTATAGATGTAGATGACAAGCTTATTTGCAAAACCTTTTAAGGTACTGAATGGTCTTCGACTTATATTTGTATTTTTCTTTTTAAACTTCTTGCATTAAAGCGTCGCTGATGAGTCTGTTGTAGACCACAACGAGCGAATTCAAACAAAGTGTTAATCCAGGTATCTATGGTGACAAGTGAAATATCTCCATTGATGCTCGATACCAAAATGAACAATGCATTGGTCAATATAACTGTCTGAGAAAGAATCAAATTTAAAGGATACCGACAGCCTGTGTATGGAATGTCATATATTTATGTATACTTAGAAATAGTACTACACTGTACATATAACTTAATTTCGTATGTTGCTATTAATACTGTAGTTTTTTTTCTATTATTTGTTTTGACAATAGTTGTTTTACTCATATTTGACTGCCAACCGCTTTTCATTAACGCTACTTTGTTTGTAAATATTCGAAACGCTATTACGACGCCTAAAATGTATTATTTACTTTTAAAAAGAAAGCCTCCATAAACTCCATGAAGCACATGCACTCTGTGATTGCATAAAATTTAATAATTTTATGTTTTTAGGGAAATAAACCAATACATACTGCTGCTATTTATGGATATACTGATGTTATCGAACTACTGTTAAAAGAGGAAACTGAATTTGTGCATGAGATCAATGATCGAGTAAGTCGTAATTACTATAACTTAGTTATGTAAACAAGTTGAAATGTTAACCTTTAATAATTCGATAATGCATATTTTAGACCCACAGTTTAATGGTGATGCTTTAGTTCCGGAGTACAATCTGATTTTGTGATTAACAGGGGTATTGAAAATTTCATAAGACAATTCAATATAAAATAACCCTGATTTCCTTTTTTAAATCAATAACCATCAGCACACAACGTACAACATGAGTAGTTTTCATCGTACTAAACTATGAAAGCCTGGCCTCGGTAGTCTCGTCCTATAATTGACAGGAGTTTACAAATGCATCCCCCGTTTTGTTCAAATCAAAGACTTGAACATTGATATTTGACACTATTCAATAAAATACAAAATTATCATGTGCTAATTGATAAATAGAAAGGGTGTTTTCCATTTGTATTTTTGTTCATAGATTGTTTCATCAATGATAACTGTTTGAATCATGTATTCAGATCTTATGCTATATAGCTGATTTACTTATGTTGAATGATAAAAATCAAAGACATGAATCCCTTCATATTTTACAGAAAGAAACACCTTTGCATCTGGCAGTTCGGTATGGCCATTCTCCATCTGTCGCATTGCTGATTGAAAATGGAGCTTCACTAGCAGCAGTTGACAATATTGTAAACCATTTTTCATTTTATCATTTTACGGTTATACGCTTATGTTTTTACACCGATGCATATGTTGGATGGTACTTTAATGACAATATTCATTTAAGAGGAAAACAATATTAAAACAATACTTGAAAAATATATCAGAGTGATTTCTGAGGGGGGAAGGAGACATAAATATGCTGAAACACGTTCACATTAAGTTAATTGTTTTATTGGTTTAAAAGATGTATTGATTAAATTCTTCACCCATTTTTATTTTCCATCTAGATTAAGAGATTTAATAGATAACACATATACTTTTAAGTCGATGAGTCTTATTTTTAAGTTTGTTAGTTGCTGTGGCGCCAATCAATTCGTTTCTGATGCATTATTATTGTTATCTATACAATGTGTGTATGAAAAAGGTAGATAAAACGGCAAATATTGAAAAAAAAACAGTAGGTTTTAAAGAGGCAACCAAATACTTCATCAAATATTGCATAACAAGAAAATGTTACTTCTACACAGAATACCTAACTTGAAAAAATAAGAATCCCACTAAGTTCTATGTGATAAGGATAAGCAATATAATTTATTCTGAGTATTTTGTATTAATTGAGAAATCTTAATCCATATATAATGACATTTAATTACTAACATATCATTGTTGTTCATCTATGTAGGGAGACGCACCAATACATACAGCAATATAGTACAAACAGAGAGAATGCTTAAAACTTCTTCTTGAAAATGGAAGTTCTGTTTTTGTTATGAATCGATCTGTAAGTACTTATTTGTTGGAATATCTTATCAGCTTGAAGTTATATACTCTATATGCATGCGCTGCTGTAATGTTACTAGACATAACTGGAAAGTTCATAATGGAGAAGCTGAAATTATTTTTGTTGACGACGAGATTTGTTTAGAACCGACTTGGTAAAGGAACATGTCAACAAGAAGAAAGCCGATTAGGTTTTTAACATGTTTAACAACACTTCCATTTATTCGTAATCAGAAGGATTGTTTACGTTAGATGTTTTCCCCTTTAAGGCCAGACACTTGTTTCTTCGTTAATAATTCTTTTAATGAAACAAAGCATAATATCTTCCTTTAATTTATCATGTAGTAAAAAAAGATTTTTTTCTGGACAATTGATTCTGAACAAGAAATACACCATTAATTAAGAAATGTAATAGGATTACCAATGAACTAGCGCTCAAAAAGAGATCAAATGACACAGCTTCGCAACTTTTGGTCAACGAGAAAATCCCATACTGCATAGTCAGCTATACAACACCTCAACATGACATGTGAAAAGAGAAATAAGAAGATGTGGTATGAGTGTCAATGAAGCAAGTCTCCATCCTAGTCATAATGTTAAAAAATAAAAGCAAGTTTAGGTCAAAGTACGGCCTTTAACGCATAACGACTTTTGTTGTATTTGTTTTTAGGACAAAAAATATAATTCAGGCAATATTGGGAATGATCTTTGACCGTTTTAGAAACAGCAACATCTTCTCAACCTATTTTCTATATCACCAATCGTGTGGCATTTTTCATTATTTCTTTTTCCAATGGATTTTCTTTATACATTTTACAGGATGATCCGGCTTTTAAAGCAGCTCAGGATTTACACGACGAATCACTAATAGCAATTTTGCAGGTAGAATTGTGTTACTTTACAACCCAAATAGATTTATTTTACTTTCACTTGAATCAGTCTAGGAGCAAACAGAAGGAATATATAGATATTTCATTTAAATTGCATTTTAAGACTACATGTATCAATGAATAATTGGATAACATTTATAAAGACAGCGACATATCATTTTTACAGTAGTGACAAGATAAATAACCTTTTACATGGTTTCTTGACAAAAATTTGTCATTTTAATTTCAAAAGAGATATAACTAGTATCTCCTTGCATGGAATCCCTTCACATAGCTAGTTGTATATTGACTGATACCTTCTCAATATACCAGAATTAAAATAGTGCATGTAAGATGCATAATCAGCAAAAGTCTTAGCTGTAACGCTTGACTAAAAAAGTAAAAAAAGACAATAAAATAATAAGACGTTAAAGAACATTAGAACCGAAAGAACTGAGTGGTTTTGTATTAGTAACGGCTGTATTGGGACCAATGGTTGTTAACCCGTATGTCTTTTGTTCTAATATATATCATGTGTCATAAGGAAGCAGAATTTAAATTAACTGAAACAATGTGCCTAGTATATAAATCATGCTAACAAAATTGACTGATATTAGACGTAGTTTTGGTCATTAATTTACAAATATGTTTTTATTAAATGGTGCCTTTTTCTTGTGTACTATTATTTGTCGGTTTGTCTTCTTCATTTTTAGCTATGGTGTTGTCAGTTTATTTTCGATTTATGAGTTTGACTGCTCCTCTGGGAACTTTCGTCCCTCTGTTGGTATACCATGATTACAATAGTGTACGTCGGATGCATCGCCAGCAAAAGTCAGTAAGGCTTGATCAAAAAAGAAAAAAAAATCAATAAAAAAAAACGTTGAAGGGTATTAGAACCTAAACATACTAATTTGCTTTGTCTATATGACTTTTTGTAAATCTTTAATACATATGAAGTGGCTCTGTACTTATACATCCCGTCATTGTGTTATTGTTCTATGCTATTTTTTGTATTCTTGACTTTCATTTTTGTTAATGTGCTTTGTTTTTATGCCCTTTTTGTGTTTCTTTGACGCATGACAGTTGTTATCCGTTCCATTCGTTTGAAATGTTTGAGCATTTAATTTTGCCATTTGCTTAGGGATTTTTCATTTGGAATTTTCCTCGAAGTTCAGTACTGTTGTGATTTAACTTTTTTCCATGATCACAAACAATTCTATATCAACTATTTCAGCTACATTATCGTACTAATGTCTCTTTTTATCATATGTATAGACGTGTTTCAACATCATTATCGTTAAGGCACATTTGTGTTTTACATATTATCTCAATTTGCTAAACTTGAATTGTTTCGGTAACTGATTGTGTTTTTTATTTCGAAATTAGACAATGATCATATCAGTATAAACTAATTTCTTTCATTCTCACTCACGTATAAAGTATTAATTGTCTTCATTGAACAGGGACAAGGAATTTAAAATTCTATCAAGTTTGGGTTGATGTATTAAACTAACACCTTGTCTCCCTTATTGCAAAATGAACTAGTACAATTTAATGAATCATGTAGAGCAAACCAGTTAAGAGAAAACCATGTTGTCTAAGAAATGAGACAACACATATATACAATGTATGTATTTAACTTTCGTTTCAGAAGTATCAATTTCAAGGTACGTTTATCTTTTATCTACTTCATGTTCTCAACAACAAAAACCTACACTTATGACAAATTGCCTTTAAAAAGAATAATGAAATATTAATTTCTATAACGACTTCATCAGCACAAATATCAGCTCGCCCTATAGGGCTCATTGGATATTCTTGCTGTCAGTATCGAAAACAAAAATTCCATTATTCTATATATTTATATGATTCTGCTACACCAAATAACCCTGGTTATCTGGTTATCTGATTATCTGCTGTTTTCTCTTATATTATGTATGTGAACATGTTACATGTAACAGTAAAAACCTTATTCAAACCTGAGGGTTTCATCTACAAACCATTTACATTGTATAAATAAATATGTACAGATTGCAAACAGTATAATATAGATGTGCTTTTTGCGTAAGGCAACTATGTTTATTCTTGTTTCAGATAGCATTGTCTGTTTGTTCTTTCTTTGATTGTTAGTATTGCGGTCAATAAATATCCTCTTAGATTCAAACATTTTAAGAAGGATATAAAAGGAAAATTCTATCTATCAAAGGAAAACAGCCTTCTTAATCGTTTGAATTGTTTTACATTGTCATTTCGGGGCCTTTTGTAGCCGACTATGCGGTATGGGTTTTGTTCATTGTTGAAGGCCGTACTGTGACCTGAAGTTGTTTATTTCTGTGTCATTTGGTCTCATGGGGAGAGTTGTCTCATTAGCAAAAATACCGCATCTTCTTTTGTATATTCGTGTCGTTTAGATTATACGCTTTAGAAAACTATAGTACCTAAATCTGAACATAGGCATATAATGCGTATTACTTTGACATATTTATATATAACAAAAATATAGCATATACAACTAGTTTGAGCATAAAAGGAGCTTACATAAATACCTACACATGATTTATTGGCACAACTTTAGGATTATTTGGAGAGATATCCAGGCTTGGCGTTGAATCACGACATGAATTCGAGAGTATGATAAGCAGTAGCTGGTACCGCTGTTATTGGAACAGATCTTATTTGGTAGGCCCTTATAATGTTGGTAAGACGACTTTGGCTAAAAGCCTGGTTAAAGATCCAATTCCAGAAGAACGTAGGTCTACAGATGGCATTTGGGTTTATCTTGGAAGAGCCGGGATGGATATAGACAACAGAAAATGGGTTTTTATTCCTCAAGGTATGTACTAATTTCTCCAACAAAATATAAGATTCTGTATCGCATTAAAAATATAGTACTGAATGTTTCTGTGTGTTCATATATGATTTTCTGAAACACATCTTAGATGCGTTTCAAAAAAACTATACACCAATGTGATATTTGTAACCATTTTGTATCCTGGCGGCGTTTCATTTTCACATATAAAAATAACATAAACAATTAAAAACCAATTGTTCAGAGAACAATTGAAAGTCTTTCCACATCAAAGAAATCTTTATAAGAAGATAGTTTCTTCATACTGATACAATAAATAATGGTTTAACTATATTTTTGAGTGATAAAAGGGAGATAATATGCTACTTCCGGTGAAATGAATGTCACTTCCGGTCTCATATGATAGCTTCTTTCACATTGATTCCCAAAATATATAGTTTCTATATACTTGTGTATGTAGAATGGGAGATAATTGGCTACTTCCGGTTTGTTGGAAGTCATTTTTAGACTTCAGTAATCAGTTAATGTATCTATATAACAAAATATATTGATTCTGAGTACTTTTATATGAAAAATTTGCAAAAAAGGCTACTTCCGGTTTTCTCAAAGTCACTTCCGGTAGTCATTTTTCAAGTTCATTTGTCACCTAACCTTTTGTACAAGGTCAAATGCCTTTATAATGAACTAAGTTGAAGTTATAATCAAATAATTTCATATCAAGACATATTAGAGGCACCAACTCCTATAAGATGCCATTAAATTGTATCAGACTTAATGTAGCATATCTTTTAACTATTAAGCAGACATTTTGCAATTGTTCTTTTATATGTATCTTTCAAAGTGTCAGAGAAAATGCAAAAACAAGCAAAAGTCACAATTGAAAACTTGACCTTGACCTTTGACCTTGACCTCATTTTCTAAGTTAGGACATTGGGGACTCAAATAAATAAAGGCAACAGTAGTATACCGCTGTTCAAAACTCATAAATCCATGGACAAAAAACAAAATCGGGATAACAAACTAAAACCGAGGGAAACGCATTAAATATAAGAGGAGAACAACGACATAACACTAAAATGTAACACATATAGACAAAATCCCACGAGAATAACAAATATAACATATATATAAAACATCAAAACCAAATACATGAATTTGGGATAGACAAGTACCGTGACACGGTAAAAACATTCCATGGTTATATGGTTAACTGTTTATGAGTTAAAAAAACATACCGACAAATTTATTTTGTAAAGGTAGATAACTCCTATAAAATTTCATCGAATCGCTTCGATCCAAATGAGCCAAAAATTCCTGAGGATGTAACGAACAATTTGTAAAAAGAATTTTATCGCTATCTTTTTTTGTTACGAAGGAGATGCACACAGATGATAACTCTTACAAAGAAAATGGTCCGGCTTAGCAGGGTGAAATTTAAAAGCGCATAAACTATACGATACTACATGAGAAATATCTAAGCGACATATTGAGAAACAAACATTTATCGCAAGAACAAAATTTGGCGGAAAAAAAAAATAATAATAATCAGAAGAAAAACAGTAAGTCTTTCCACAGAAAAGTGGAAAGACTTAATAAATGTTTGTCAATCAGATTATAAATCTGCAAAACAGTAAAGTAGATAGTATTTTGTTTTCATGTTTCGTGATTTTAATGTGTACCGCCATCACACCAATTTTTTGAAACTTTTGACTAATTCAGTTTTGTTTCTGTTCTTATCTCTTTACGTTTTTGAAGGAACATCATTAAACTCAGCAGTGCAAAGCATGCTTATAAGTTCTGGGATACAAGAAGAATCAAAAGAAAAAAATGTAAATAACGAAGATAGTGGCAAACAGTTTGAAGTTGGAAACATTGGTGTATTACGGCAAGGTAAAAAACACAACTATTTTCAGGTGATTTTTATAATACAAATAAGCAACAGTAGTAAACAGATGTTCAAAGGTCATTCATATATCGTATGAAAATGAAATGCTATTCCTTAAGGGTTTTCGGAGTCCACTGGATGGTGCGATGTTTCGTTATTTAGCATACACTGTCTGATGCTCATTGTTAAGTTTCAAATATACTGCGACAATGATTTAAACACATCCAAGCGAAACTGATATATGTTGGTCCTAGCTAGTCTATGTAGGTCTCTGTAATCCTGGTATCGAATGTTTGATAACCTATATTAAATGAAATGATAGGTGACATTTTCCCTTCAGTACTGGAGAGGATATCGGTAATAAAACCTTTGCGGATAAAAATAAAAATATTTCGTATGATTATTAAATTAAATAAGAAAACTAATCATCTGAACCATAATTACGAAAGTATTAGCAACTTTATCTCACAGTACACCTTTGAGCAATGTGCACATCTTGCACTTCATTGCAAGTCGACGAGTCCCAATTTGTAACGCAAGTACGGACTATTCATGTTAATATCTTGAAAACCTTTTATGCACATTACCAACTTATGAAAAAGAACCATAACTGAATTGTCGTCTCCTGACTAGGGAGAGGCAAATCTAGATATATTGGTAAAGTTTTCGTCTACGTCTTGGTCTTGTAAACTTTTCCTTGGGGTAATTTTTTTTTTTGAAAGCACGCTTCACATGCAACAGGCAAAGTTGATTACTATATGGGATTCACATTTATAGAAGAAAATATATTTTATTTCTATGCTAATTTGAGCACAAAATTAAACTTATTGTATATCCTGTTTCCCTTCCCTTTTTAAATGATGATATAAGACCGACTTCTATTTGTTGAATCTTTTGCATTAATTAGATAGGATAGATGAACTTTAGTTTAATAATGTCACTTAACACAGAATTAAGTAGTAGGAATTCCAAAAACATCATATATATCGGAACAAATAAGTCAAAAACATGCTTCATTTGTCAGTTTGGTCTTAGTATAGTAGTTTTACTAGTTGAGCGACTTTATTGTATTGAAATGGCAAAACTTTAAATACAATTAATAACTCCATTGTATGTTCCATGTGATATGCAATTCTATGCAAATAATCGTATTATCACTGGGTTTAAGGTAAAACACAAATTCAACATGATGATTTGCGGCAAAACTCAGAGCTAACAACGTACAAAGAAGTTGATACACGAGAGACGTCTTCTACTCCAATCCAGTCTACATCCAGAGCAAAGAATTACATAAATTTTCCTGTAATGTGTCAATCAGATGTTCCACCGCCTATTCCTCCTAGAAGTTCACGTGGGTCGTTGAATATAGGAACGTCTACAAAAATATCACCAACAAACGATGAAATTCTCGATCTTGTTCTTTCGGCAGTCAAGGATGGTGAATACAAGATGAAACTAGTACCAATAGATTTATGGGATTTTGGAGGCCAAAAAATATACTACATGACCCATCAACTGTTCATATCCAGCAGAGGCATTTTTATCATCATTTTCAATGGAAGCAAGGACATTCGTAAAGAATGTCCAGATCTGTCATATCTTCCGGGCCAGTATGGAACGAAAACTATAGCAGGTAATTTTAAATTGTTTTAAAATGCATTAAACAAATCAAAATATTTATATATTCCAAATCAATGATTACCAAAACAGGTGTAATGAGTGAATTATACATTAAAACATGCTTTGTGTTTAGAGATTTAAATAGTAAAAATTATAGAAAAAGTATTCCAGGTTATTATCAAGGTCCATGTTCATGCCGTCATACCTGCATAGTTTAAAATAACTACATGTATCAAATTTATTCATTATATCAGAATAAACAAATTGTGTAACGTTATTAACTCTTCCAACAACCATGTTTAA